>NC_085861.1:20600751-20603251 GCF_034702125.1 Engraulis encrasicolus | reverse complement strand
CATAATAGACTATATTCGTCAATATCAGAGGTAATAATAATCTTTTAAAATAAAATTAATTGTCTGGAAAAGTAGTATTAATAAGAATTAAGAGGGTTTATTTTTCAAAATGGTATCATTAACCCTCTGGTGCCCGCTGGCGGGAAATGTGGAACTTCTCCAAAAACACATATGTAACTCTGTGAGTTTTTGTCATTCAAACATATAAGTGACAGGGGGTGGGGGGCATCAGAGGTGTTACATGGCCATCTAATTAGTATTCAACTAAGAGACACTCTGGCTGGACTTACAATTACATTTTCACACTTTGTATGGAAACAGCAAAACATTTCTAAATGCTCTACTCTACCTTTATGCAGCCAACACTTTTGTTTACAAGGTTCAAACTTCAAAAGTCTTGAGTGTATTTAGAGTGTGTTTTCTTGCACTGTTTGAAGACCTCTAAAACCTGTTTTTTGTACAGTTGTGTTTAAACTCAATTTAAATAAAACTTGTATGTATTACATTCACTTTACTGTCATATTCTTTTTTGTTAGGCTTTTCAGAATACGACCTCATGTGCACCTTTTTCATAGATGTTTACAGTTAGTTGAAATACTTGAAAAAAGTCAAGGTGTTGCAAACTGCCCCAAAGCCTAAGACGCCTTAGACTCCAGAGGGTTAATTATGAAGCAATAGTTAGAGCTGCACATTGCATGCCATCATTACATTACATTACATTACATTTCATTTAGCTGACGCTTTTATTCAGAGCGACTTACATTTACTATTTTTCAGGGTATTGGATAGATTCCCTGGAGCAATGTGGGGTTAGGTGCCTTGCTCAAGGGCACTTCAGCCATGGATGTAGGTGTAGGGAGAGGTCAGGTTGATTTGAACCTACAACCCTCAGATTCAAAGACCAACTCCCTAACCGTTAGGCCACGGCTGCCCACTATCATACTTGCTACGTGGCATTTGTAAGTCTTACTCAAAAGCCACACAATTTGTGTATGCTGAAAACATACCCTGACTCCAAAGTTGGGATGTTGAAGTTGGGACACTACGGGTAGGTAACTTGTGAACAACAACAAAATACCGTTTCATTCTACTCTTACATTACATGGAGAATAGTACACAGAAAATGTATCAACTGTCAGGAATGTTGAAGAGGACTAAATAAAATACAAATGAGGGCAATAAACGGTCAATTACATGAACTGTTGAGATGCTCTTATATAAAAACAGTTCTTTTCTGGTCTTGGACATGATTTAAACAGCTGAAATGCAGCATTGGCCAACTTGACAACAAACAACTCAGTTTCATGTCTGGCCTGGGTCAACCAACCCCATCTCTCTCTTCCACTTGCTTCCTGTCTTAATGACTGTGAATAAAGGCATAATAGCCCTTTTAATTAATTAATTAAATGAATGAATGAATGAATCAACCAATCAATCAATCAATCAACTAATCAACCAATCACTCAATCCAACAAACACAAAACTCTACTCTTCTACTCAACTAATTTCTACTCTAACCCCCCATACAAACAACCCTTTGGCAAAATAAAGGAACATAATTTCAGCTATAGTCAAACACTGCACTTTAATCATGTACCAGGGACAGTGAAATACAGTCTAGCCACTCACAGACGTTTTCAGAAAATAACTGCGTAAAATTGTGAGAAAATGAAAGTCTGTAGTCTGCTGTTTGGGTGTTAAATTTACATGATAGGCACACTGTGAATTGCAATTGAAAGTCACGCTAATGATGTAGCTCAGCATACACATAATTATAGACTCTTACATGCCTGTGATTACCATTCAGTCTTAAAAGTGCGCGGCTCCTCAAACATTCAACATTTTCACAGCCCACCCAGCCGGCATAGTTTAGGGTTGAAAGCCTCTTTGTTCTGGTTAAGCAGCACTTTGCAAACTAAATGAAGTCTTGCATCAACCAGAAAGTAACAGCGTTGCTGTCTTGTCTTGTGGAGGGCTGTCGTTATAGTGATCTTCAGGTCTGGCTTTGAAATAAAAGTGAAAAATCGAAAACTGCTATAAACCAAAAATGTGCTTGAAAGCCATCATTTTCCATTTTTAAAAGATGTATGTAATTGCAGGGTTTATCTTCTTATCACCAAAGATCATCTTTTGTAACTCTAGCTGCTTTTGCAAAACTCTTCACACGGATAAAATAACCTCACACCAAATCAACAAAACTGTGCAGAATTATCACAGACCCGAAACATGGTTTACTCAACTCTACACCAAGTTGTAAAATGAAGTGTTCATGTACCAAATCAATAACACACCAATCACATTACTAGTTAGGCTTACAGATCGCAGCAACTACACACAGACCGTAAGAATGAAATATGCAATTTGCCTGTTGGTTTCTCTATTCACAAAGGGTGCCATTTTCAGAAGGTTTGAGACTAGCAGTGTCTTCATCATTTGGGAATTGAGCGTACAACTAAAGCAAGAGTTGTGTTCACAGTTATTCATAACAAGTGTTGTATAA
>NC_085861.1:20585751-20593251 GCF_034702125.1 Engraulis encrasicolus | reverse complement strand
TTCTAGCGTTTTATCTGCCAGGGCAATCAATATGTGTATCAAGCAGTACAAAATATCTTGGGCACATTATCACTGAGAAGTTGGGAGATGATGCTATAGACAGAGATGAGTGTTGCATGTCCAAGCAAATATGTTAGTAAGACAAGTTTGTTCTGATGATGTGAAAGTAAACTTGCTTACTGTACTCCTATGCAGCCCCAATATGGGTCAGCTACAAAAAAGACCCTGCGTAAATTCCAAGTAGCATAATAAAGTAACTTAGTATAATGATTGCTTGACTATATTGCTGAAAAAAATAGAAGTTGCAGTGCCAGTTAAATAATTTGTCACTCAGGACTAAGTACTTCACATGCTCTCTTTAAGAAATTGATGTTTAAGTTCATTTGTCGTCTGGAAAGCTGTCTCAAAACTGTATTATAAGGATTCTCACAAGCCCCAGATGCAGCTCTGTCAGATATCAATCATGAATGTGGAAGCATTGGTATGGCTGCCTCTTAAGACTGTCATGACTGATGGTATTTTGTACATGCTTATGCAAGATTTCTCCCCCCTCTCTCCTTCTTTTGATGTCTATTTTCATGTATGGAGAATTCAGGGCAATTGGGCCACTTTTTTGCAAGTGAATGGCCCAAAGTCGCCCAATTTACCTGAATTCACCAATGTTGTATGTCCTCTTATTGGGCCTAGAGCCTGCAATATATATTGGCAGACTGTAAGAATAGTGAATGCATACAAAGGGCAGAACAGCTAAAAACTCTGTTTTTGTGTTCTTTTTTAATTTTAAAGAGGGGGTGGGGGTTATTTTCAAGATACAGAGTCACCTTGAGGTGTACCATTTCTTCTATTAATAGTGTTAATTAAAAATCAAATGGATTTGAAAGCATTTATGCAACGGTATATAAGCAAACAGTAAAAATAGCTTATGCATACCAGGCGGAATGGGCAGAAAATGCCACTTTTGGGCTCTTTTTTTCATTTTCAAGGGGTGGGGGGTTATTTTCAAGATACAGAGTTACTTTTGGTGTCAAAGTTCTTGTATTTATAGTGTTAATCATGTCCCAAATGGGCGTGTTGAAATTTTGAACTTGATGATTATCCCCCCCCCCTAATGAGTACATATGTCCCCCAAAACAATATTTTTTCTCGGTTTTAACACTTAATATGTTGTCTTTTAACTATTCTCCATCTAATGAATAGATTGAATGTTTTGAGAATGATAGCATTTTGATTTTATTCACTGTTTACCAAACGTCCCAACTTCATCGGAGTTGGGGTTTGTACATCTGCCAAGATATAAGCAGGGCAACTCATTGTGTAGTGTAGTGCTGTCCTAGTCTGTGCTGTTTATCTAAGTGTTTTATTCTAAAAGCTCCTGAATGTAAGACAAATTCCCTTTGGGGCAATACACGTTTCATTCATTCATTCATTCATTCATTCATTCATTCATTCATTCATTCATTCATTCATTCAATCAATCAATCAATCAATCAATCAATCAATCAATCATTCCACCGAGGCAAAAAGCAAACTTGGTTATTTCTCTCACTGCCAGTTACTCTGATCTAGGATGATCCACTATCAACCCTTTCTCTATGTTTATCTTCCTCCCTCCTCCTTACCCCTTCATCATCTTCATCTTTCATTTTTCTTTATTCCTCATCCAATCTCTCTCTCTCCTTTTTTATTTATCTTACCCTTTCTTTCTCTGTCTCTCCCTCGTCTTTGTATCTTAGAACTATTTTACCATATGTCTTTTTTCTCTGCATATCTCTTTCCTTCCCCTCTCTTTCTTTCTCTCTCTCTCTCTCTCTCTCTCTCTCTCTCTCTCTCTCTCTCTATGTCCTTTATTTCTTCACTATTGGCGCTCATCTTCACTTACCATCACTCTGCACCTCGAGGGAGACTGTTTTCATTATTCCTCGTGCACACACACGCACGCACGCACGCACGCACGCACGCACGCACGCACGCACGCACGCACACACACACACACACACACACACACACAGTCCTGGCAAGGTGTGGCAATGTATCTTTCTCCTCTCATCTCCCTTCTCTCCATCTGTCTCTTATTATCTCTTTCCCCCTGAGTCTATTCTTCCCTCCATCTCTCCTCTTTCTCTCTACTTGCTGCACTCCTCCCTGCTTTCATCCCTCCAATCTATCGGTTGCTTCTTCAAGCCAGTCTCCCATCTCTCTGTATGTAACTAACTGTCTCTCTTTTTCTTTCCATTATATTTGGCTTTCTTCTTCTTTTTTTCTTCGTCTCTCCATTTTCTACCTGTCGCTCATATCCATTTACATTTAATGAAAGTGAACCTGATGAAGGGCTAGTGCAACACATTATTTACTGAAAGAAAAATCAGCACATAGTATACAGTAAGTCCACCACTTTATATTGGTTTTAATATTTCTGGTTTTATTTTTTTTCCTTCTGATCACTCGTACCACTCTCCTGTAATATTTTCAAGCTACAATCTTACAAAGCGGATTCCAAAAAAGTTGGGACACTTTGTATTTTGTGAATAAAATCAAAATGCTGCCATTTTCAAAACATTCAATATGTTAACAAGGTACAACATTATGTACAGACAACAAATCAGTTGTTAAAGTCAAGCAGAATTATTGTTTTGAGGTAATTATGTGATCATTTAAAATTTCACCCTTGCAACAAATCCCAAAAAAGTTGGGACAGGGCCAATAAAATGCTTTTTATATTGGATAAGACTAAACACAACACAAGGGATGAGACTGAACAGTTTAATACTTTGACTGATGGCATCATTTTATTCAAAAATTAGATATTTTGATGTGCGAGACATGATTTCAGCAGCTCAACTGATAGGTGTGTACTTCAACTTGTTTACCTTTTTGTTATGCTTAATATGTGGCATATCCTGACTGCAAGAAAACAATTTTGTGACCTGTTTACTCTTATGATGGAACCACACTGTTGGAACATAGTAAAGATTGAAATTTACCACCATTATGGGGCAATATCTAAAGGCGGTTCTCCAAAATATAATGCCTTGGTAGCTATGTTTGCTGTTTAAAGTCTGTATGTATCATTCAACATTCATTTTAATGCTCTACATGAGTAAGAAGACCCTAACCAAGTCACCTCTGCACCCCCTTACCATCATATATGCTGTCTTTCAGACTGACTACTGAATCAAGCTGAAGTATTCATTTTCTATATAACCTGGAGGGTGCTGACTCCATAATTTTCAAAAAGGATTAAATATTTTCCATTCTGTAATCAGAGGACAGTTTCACATGTCTCCTAGGTCCATAGAATGAGCTTTTCCGCATTCAACACTGTTTAATGTCTGCATCACATGCATTAATCAAGTTTTGTGTTTATGGTCATTTTTCCGAGAGCTGTCATTGTTGGAGTGTCATAGTTTGCTTATTGACCACGAGTATGTCATGATCTCATAACTCGTGCAATGATTACACAGAACTCTATATTACGGAAATAGGCCTTATATGCCTGCAATTTTGATAATTCAATCTTTCTGTGTAATAGATAAGTAATTAGTCCCTCAAAATCTTCGCTGCTGAGTGCCACAGCCTCTATGTGATGGTATTTTATTTGTGCATTCATGTTGGCAGTCAATATAGTTCATTTTAAAATATTCTTCCTTGTGTAATTTTTAGAATTATCCAACTATTACAACATGTTTTGGCCCTGTCCCAACTTTTTTGAGATTTGTTGCATGGGTCAAATTTTAAATGATCACATATTTACCTCAAAACAATAATTCTGCTCGACTTTAACAACTGATATGTTGTCTGTACATAATGCTCTACCTTATTATCATATTAGATGTTTTGAAAATGCCAGCATTTTGATTTCATTCACAGAATACAAAGTGTCCCAACTTTTTTGGAATCCGCTTTGTACACTCACATTCACTTCTCTATCATTCCACTATAGCTTTTTTTTAAGTGAAGCTGCAACTGCAACATCCTAAGTGCAGTCTTCTTTGTGGTTTAAGAGTTGTTATTTCCTTTTCCTTTAACACCACTCCCTTCCCTGAGTAATTTTGTCTCTCCGATTCGCCTTTTCTTTTTCTGTTTCTACAGCATGAGTCCCGAATTCCCCATTTCTATCTTCACATTTTATTTAAAAGTCTTTTTCCCATTTCACATTTTCTATTAGTCCCCACTTGTATGCCTTTCTTTTGTTTCTTTCTTGTTCATTTTCTACATGTCCATTTTCATTTTGCACTCTTTTTATATTGTTATCCCCCCTACATGTCCCTCTCTGTCTTGTTTGCTTTCTTTCTTTCTCACTTTCTTTCTTTCTTTCTTTCTTGCTTGCTTTCTTTCTTTCTATCTTTTTTTCTTCTGCTTTGTTTTCATCTGTTTTGTCATCTGTTTTGTTCTCACCATCTGCTTAGGTCGCTGCCTCCAGAGCAGCGCGCCCGCACACACACACACACACACACACACACACACACACACACACACATACACACACACACACACACACACACACACACACACACACACACACACACACACACACACACACACACACACACACACACACACACACACACACAACCACAAACACACACACACATAGGGGTGCTGACAGTGGGGGACAAAGGGAACACTTGTCCCAGGCCCAGGGAAAGAGGGGGCCCAAAATTGGGTCCTCATTGTACCTATTGGGCTGGGGGACCCTTTAACTTAACTTTGTCCTGGGCCCGGCCAAAGCTGTCAGCGGCCCTGCACACACACACACACACACACACACACACACACACACACACACACATACACACACACACACAGACACACACACACACACACACACACACACACACACACACACACATAGTCGACAATCTCACATCAGCAGAAGTGCATTTGGTGGTGTTTACACAGAGGCTAAGCTCTTATTCTGACTTAAGACCTCTCACGCTCACTTTTCCCTCTTCTTCTTCTTCTTCTTCTTCTTCTTCTTCTTCTTCTTCTTCTTCTTCTTCTTCTTCTTCTCTCTCTCTCACTCTCTTCTCTCTCTTTCTCTGTCTGTCTGTCTGTCTGTCTGTCTCTCTCTCTCTCACACACACACATTCTCTTCTCTCTCTCTCTCTCTCTCTCTGAGCTGTTAGTCCTGAGCTGACGAGCGCAGCTTAATTCTGCTTCCGCTGTGGAAGTTTTCCAGGAAGTTCTGCTAAGCCTGCTGCCAGTCTCCTCCGCCAGTCACCACCCACAGCGTGCCTTGCGCGAGCTACACACACACATACGTAAGTAAGCACACACACACACACACACACACACACACACACACACACACACACACACACACACACACACACACACACACACACACACACACACACACACACACACACACACACACACACACACACACACACACACACAAATGCAAGTATGCTCAAAGTTAAGGATCTAAACTCAAACATACACATACAAATACTGAAAACCATAGACAGGCTACCACTCTATGTCTCTTTCTGTCTCACCGACACACACATCAAATACCCCCCCTCCACACACACACACACATGTCAATTATAAATACAGTACAAATATAGACATTGATACACACATATGCGTGCACACACACACACACACGCACGCACGCACGCACACACACACACACTCACACAGACGTATGTGTAATATACAGCACAAATGCATGCACGCACACACACATGCACGCACGCACACACACACGCACACAAACACACACACGCACACGCGCGCACACACACACACACACACACACACACACACACACACACACACACACACACACACACACACACACATACACACACACACGCTCACACACACACCAAAGCCTTCTTAGCATCTTCGTACACATCACAGCTCATCTGCAAGTATGATGCAGTCTTAGAACATGCAGAAGCATAATCCATGACCTGCTGTGTGTGTGTGTGTGTGTGTGTGTGTGTGTGTGTGTGTGTGTGTGTGTGTGTGTGTGTGTGTGTGTGTGTGTGTGTGTGTGTGTGTGTGTGTGTAATTTTGAATTTTGTGTCCATGGACTCTGTGCATTTGAAACATAATAGCTGCCACTTCTTGCACTGTACCAGAGTTAGCCTCAAGCCAATTTACATCAACGGGACCCTGGTGGGGCACTGTATAAAAAAACTCAAATCCGTGGTTGCAGATGTCAGTGGTTGTAAGAAAAGCATACAAGCATCTGCTTGTCAATGTATATAGATATTTGTAGAGACATTCCAGAGAGCTTTTAAGGATATGACGGAAGAGAAAGCTTGCAAGTTTTTCCGGGTGGTACTGCACACTAGGGGCGCCAATGGACGAGCGCAGAGCCCATCCAGAATGAATGTGGTCCTATGGAGCTCCACCATAGATGCTGTTGCATTGGATAGAATTTGAAATGTTTTTTTTTTCATTTTGATTTTCCTGAGGGCAGGATAAATGTACTGCCTCCAAACAGCAAGACAGCATAGCGAGGACAATTTTGACAAAAAGCCGCTTGCCTTATGGGCTGTGCTCGCTCGACAGCGCCCCTAGTTGAACTGCAGGCATGGGAATGGCAAGCTTGGCAATGGCTTGGCGAATGGCAAGCTTGGAGGCCGTTTGTAAAGGCCCTGTGGATATACATCCTGTATATATACCAAAACATTTTGAACAATTCCATGGTCCCAATGTTGTGGGAACAGTTTCATGAAATAAAGATAAACTTTATAATTTGCCAACAGTTCAAATTCAGGAAACAGACAAAAACTTTCTTTATTTTGTTAAATTTGAGATTTAAAGTAAAAAATAACCTTGATGTAAAATTGAATATTACGGCCAGTCACACACCGTGGCATGGTGTGGAGGCAGCGACACAGCTGTCTTTCTGCCGAGTCTACTCTGTGTTCTGTGTTCTACTCTGCCTTTCAAATTGACCATGTCAGTGTGCATGGCCAGTCCTATTCAGAATCCCCCACAGAGCCAATGCTATTTTGCTACTTCATTTCAATGGGACACCGCCGTCTGTCGCTGAGAAAATTCTGCTCAAGTTGGGTTTTCCAAATGCTGCGCAGCACTGAAATGACTCCCATGCTGCAACCTCCCAACTGCCGTAGTTTTGGTGTGGAAGGACAGATCCATGTATTTCTGGTGTGAAAAGCTCCTAAGTGGTTGTTTCACACCTTGAAAAACTAAATCGGTAGCGACCCGAACACAAGAGGAGGGTTAACCTGGTGTCTAACCCAGTTCCAGCACCAGCTGCACTAAGAGCTGAAGAGCTTGTTTGTAAACGGCACACGGCACGCTTATACCAAATATGGTGCCATGTTTTTAAAAAAGGATTGGTTTATTGGATGAGACAGCAGTAGGGTTGAGGTAGGGCAATATGTCAGCTTTGAGGTGAACACGCTGATTTTAACAACAAAGTCACAGAAAGGTTGGATGTCTTGATGTGAATGTGCTGTTTTTAAGCAACAAAGACAGATAGCTAAAGGTTGACTGTTTCCTTTGAAGTGA
>NC_085861.1:20578251-20580751 GCF_034702125.1 Engraulis encrasicolus | reverse complement strand
TGAGGTCACAAGCAGGCAAGTGAGCAAGGGAGGGCGGAAGTCCGCATATTGGAATCCACACCCAGTGTAGCCTTTTTCCTTGCATTTCCTTTCTACCCTGAGGCTAATGCTATCATGCAAAATGTTTAACGAATATTGTTGGTGTCGTCCTCTGCTCTATATTGTGAAGCGCAAGTATGAATATATGTATAAAGCTTGGAAAGGTCTATGATCAATATTATAGAATTTATGTAAAAAAGTGTAAACAATGGGTGGATAAGTATATTGTGCAAGATTGTTAGAGATTTTACATGATCATTTATCAATAAAAACAACAACAAACATGTCAGTTTAGTATTCATTTAATGTTCAACTTTCAATATGAACCTACAAATATCTTGTTTACACCTTTATATGCTCTGTATTTACTCCAAAACCTTGACTGATCTTGAATCCATCAAATCATTTACATTTTATGTTTAGAGCTATCTACATCAGAAACTAGAAATGCACTCAGAGAGTGCAGACCTCCTCCAAGATGTTTGATAGAACATTTGACTATGTTACAACCTATTTTTTTCAAAGTCTTTCTGCCTTGTTTCTGTAGAGTTGGAAAATGGGATGTCAAAATTCGCCCTATCATGCAATGGTGAATTATCATTTTTCAATTTCCTGGATCAGCATCGTGATCCAGATCACCACCAAAGTTTAATCACACTCGTTCCCTTTGTCATTTCCAACAACTCCACAAAATTTCAGCCAAATCGGTGCATGTTGAGTTATCCTGCTAACAGACAAAAAAAACAACCAAACCGACAGAGAGACAAACATACAAACCACCACGACCGAAAACATAACTTCCTTTGCGGAGGTAGTAATAACTTGTCAAATGTGAAGCCTCAGCTCCTTCGTGTTTCTGTAGTGCTGTCTCTCTGAATAGAGCCCCTTCCTCATTATCCCACAGAACCTTCATAGCAGATGAGATGGAGATGGTCACTCCATTCATCGTTTCCTATCAAAGCTTTGGGTTTTAAAAAGGATATAGTAAAGCCAGGCTCAAACTACACGACTAGCGATTGTGTGTCCGATTTTGGCGTCGGGGTGCACCGCACACTAGAAGAGAATCGCAACTGTCAATCTTGTCGCTGCTCGCAGCAACTGAGACAATGCCCGACGTTCTATTTCCAGTCGCAAATATCAAACACTGTTTGATTTCTACGACTAGCGATCGGCGACTTTTTGAGCTGCCAAAGTTCTATCGTAGAACGTCGCTCACGACGAGGAAATCTTTCCCGACAATCGCTTGCGATGGTCCTGGGGGGTAACGTTCCAGCGATTGTCGTAAGGGGGGTTTTCAGCCGAGAATCACCGCGATAGTCGTGTAGTTTGAGCCAGGCTTTAATCGTGCAGGCCTAACATGAGATGAAGCATTTACTTGCATGAAAATCAGGCTGATCCCCAAGGTCTTTCACTATATTGAACTAAGACATGAAATGTGTGTATAAATTTCCCCATCATTTGCTAAATCAGCTTCACCCTTTTTCTTGCCAAAAAAGGTATCCAACTAAGGTACAGCCGATAATTCCCTTCCATGTAATCATCAGCAACTCCATGGATTTGGAGGTGATAAGGTACAGGAGTACAAGTTACTGGGTTTAAATCTAATCACTACCTCCCATCCATGGCTGGGCTGGGGCCTAAAACCGGCCCGGGCATTTTTGGCATAGACCAGCCCCTCAGGAGGCGGGGATCTCGTTACAATGTATTATGTATTGGGGGGGGGGGATCTTTTATATCAGATTTATACTGGGCTCGGCGAAAGCTGTCAGCGGCCCTGGCTGGAACATGGCCATACACTTATCTTTCTGAAGTAAAGACTTCTTGCTTTTGGATATCATCACCCCTCCTTTTTGGAAATAATGATAATGTTTCTTCTCTGTCAATCAACACGGAGTCACTTTTGAAAGTTCTTCTTGTCCAATCATCCCAATGGCAAATGAGAGAACGACCTTTGAGTTGTGCTGTGGCAAGGTATTGAATAGCCCATGACGTTAAGCCTTACATTACAAGGTTAGAGGACACAGTCCAAAAGGACTGAAGGAAGTATGAAAGTTATGAAAATCAAATTTGCATATGAAACTCTTTAACCCTTGTCTTGTCTTCGAATTCTGTTACCATCCTTGGTCCTCGGGTCGTGTATGACCCGTGTTTTATAATGACGTAATAAACACTAATAAACAGTTCTGTACTTCAGAAATATACTCAACTAGATGGTTCTAACAAAGTCAAAAAGCCTTGATGAAATACATTAACATTAAGTAGTTGTTTTATACATTTAAAAACGAAAACGGGTCGGAGGCTACCCGAAGACAAGAGGAGGAGTAAGTAACATTAGCACATGACATTAGCTCAATTTGCTGTGACAGTCTTCTCCATCTCATTTTGTATCTGCTTTTCTCCTGAAGCCATAGCAACTGTTAACACATTGACTACCAAACCACGGGAAAACCCGTTTTTACTT
>NC_085861.1:20550751-20568251 GCF_034702125.1 Engraulis encrasicolus | reverse complement strand
TACTTTATATGGGGCCCACCCAGATAAAGTTGCTTACGGGCCTAATGCTGTGTCGTTATGCCACTGTGTGTGCGTACGTGTGTGTTTTGAAACACAAGATATATTATACTATATGAACCGTATGATTTTTTAAAGCATTTTTGGCTGCAATGTGACAGGAATGGGAAGTGTGGGATGGGGGATGAGTGGGAGATGAGAGAATGATGAGAGAGAGAGTGAGAGAGAAAGAGAGATGTGGCTGGACTCAAACCTCGGTCCCTATGAGTGTCATTCCATTCATGTACAGGATATCACGAAAGTGAATACACCCCTCACAGTTTTGCAGATTTTTGAGTATATCTTGTCATAGGAAAGCACTAAGAGAGATGAACAGACCAAGGATATGGATCACTGGAACCATGTCGTGTGATCTGAAGAGACCAAGATAAACAAATATACTTTAGATGGTGTCAAGCATGTGTGGTGGTAAACAAGTGAGTTTTACAAAAAAAAGTGTATCCTATCAAAAGCCAAGCATGGTAGTGGGACTGACATGGTTTGTGGATGCATGAATGCTGTCAACATTGGTAATCTGAAATACACCTAAATGAAACATGCTTGTCAACATGCACTATGACTACTGAAGCAGAACCTGTTATTCTCCATAGGATTGCATTCAAATCTCACACCAATCTATTTAAGCCAGATGAAGACTCAAAATGTAAAAGTTCAATGCAAAGAAAGGTTGAAACGCACACTGATGACCTCCCTTTTCATCCCTTTTCATTTTGTTTCATTTTGAGACGATTCGAGCCAACACAGCCCCTTCTCTACCGGATTTTAATCTGGGGTGTACTCACTTTTGTGAGTACACGTTCAAACATTAATGGCTGCATTTTGATTTTTTCTGAGTGAACAAGAAATTTAAGCGGTTAAATATGTTGTTAAAAGGTCACTAATCATTGTGTCAAAGTGAAATTTCTGTAATGCTTTCCTATGAAAAGATATACTCAAAAATCTGCAAAACTGTGAGGGGTGTATTCACTTTCGTGATATACTGTAGTAAAGGTGTTTTAGTAAGGTGGACTGCAGAACGGTGGCCAGAGTAGATATTGCAACTATGCTGCTCATTGAACCTGGGCTGCTTGTTGCCAAAATCCATCCTTTTTGGCAGCTAAAAATGTCTATCTCTGCCAATTCAAAATGGTGGGCAATGGAGAGGATCACACTTTATATATGAATACTTAGAATTTGATGGTAGTGGTAAATATCCAAGAAAAAGGTAATATTTGTAAATGGGCAGCACAAATTCTGGATATAAATAAACTACTAAACATATTACACAGAGCGCCTTTAAGCCACGTCACCCCTTGAACATTTCATATTATTGTCTTTAAGAAGAGAATGTAATAAGGGATTACAGCTTAATATACAGCTTCATGTTGCTGCTGTCACCTCCATACACCACAAATATTTCTTCCAGATAATCAGATCATTTATTTATCCGTTATTTAGACACGATCATTGATACTAAGTGTCTCATCTACGAGGAACCCCTGGTCAAACGGCAGCCAGCAAAAAGTTCCAGATGCAGACAAAAACATTAAGACCAAATAAGGAAAATAAAGTTGCATAAAACATTAACAAATGGAAAAGGAACAAAAGTAAAACAAACGTAAAATATAAGGACAGTTAAAAGTTGTGTGGCGTAACTCAAAAACAATGGCATTCCACTGTGTATACATGAGGATTGTAGCTGAATCTGCCTACTTTAAATCCACAGAAAATCTCACAATGTTTGAAGATAAATGGTGTGTTGACAAGGGACTCTGAGCAATTCAGGATGATAGTAGACTCATTTTCAAGTAGTAACGATGTTGTGAAGGAGAGGGTTCCTCCCTTCTTGCACTACGTGCAAGGTGTCTATTTCTATGGTAATGTATCCTTCTAACAAGTGTCACGATTCAAAATAAATGGATGTTTAAAAAACAAAAAACAAATCTGTGTATACAGTATTAATTGCTCTCAAAAGGAAAATAAGGACAAAAGGAACATAACAATGTCTCTACCACAAACACTTCTTCCAAATCACCACAGACAAATGGAAACTATGGATATCTCTCGCATAAATGTAATTCTTTCTCCCCTGCTTCATATTGGAGGTGTCATTTGATGGCTTTGCAAGTTGTCAGACAAGGAGGCAAGTTACGCCCCGCAAACACACATGAGCACATGCAAGCACATATTAATAGCACAAATAAATAGACATACACAGAAGAAAGAGAAGGAGATACAGTTAAGGAGACACACACATACTTACCATAAGAAACAGAAGAACAGTGTGTGTGTGTGTGTGTGTGTGTGTGTGTGTGTGTGTGTGAGAGAGAGAGAGAGAGAGAGAGAGAGAGAGAGAGAGAGAGAGAGAGAGAGAGAGATGACAAAAGTGAAGTATGATAATTGAGGTCTGATATCATGTGACCTGTGCTCACCTCATCTCTCTCTGTGTGTGTATGTGTGTGTGTGTGTGCGTGCGCGCGTGCATGTGTGTGTGTGTGCGTGCGCGCAAGTGCATGTGTTTGTGTGTGTGTGTGTGCATGCGTGTGTGTGTGTGCGGGTGTGTGTGTGCGGGTGTGTGTGTGTGTGTGTGTACGTGCATGCGTGTGTGTGAGTGTGTGTGTGTGTGTGTGTGTGTGTGTGCGTGTGTGTGCGTGCCTGCCTGCATGCATGTGCGTGCGGATTCATGAGTGGTGATGTGACCTGTGCTCTCCTAATCATGCTGTTGACTGTGATGTAGAGTGTATTACCACAGCAACGTGCTAATGAGCAATCATGTTTCATAGCAACCCACCGACTCTCACCTCCCTCAGTCATATCGTATTTAGTAGATCAGAGGAGAGAGAGAGAGAGAGATAGGGAGAGAGAGAGAGCGAGAGAGAGAGAGAGAGAGAGCGAGAGAGAGAGAGAGAGATAGACAGAGAGATAGGGAGAGAGATAGGGAGAGAGAGAGCGAGAGCAAGAGACAGACGAATGGACAGACAAACAGAGATAGAGGGAGTGAAATAGAAAATCTGTGGAAACACTGCTATTTGACGCCAATGTCATACGTTAAGTCAAAACAGTTTTATATTCTGTCAATATCAATAGCTGTGTATATATTGCGATTTTTTCGGTGTAGATCTGATCCGATCAGTCTGATCGGAATGAGGTGTATACATTACATTGACCTCGAACGTTCGAATACCTGCCACCAGGGCTTTGAACCGTTATTTTTTTTTCCAAACGTTCCGTTCCGAACAGAAACGGAATTATAACGTTTTCCGGTTATGAGTTCCACCAATAAATTGACGTTCCCGTACCGGTGAGAACAAAAACATATTGTTCCCGGAACGGTTAATTTCGTTCCTGTCAGCTGATTGCTCCCAGACCCGGCGGCAGCAAAGACATATGAAGGGGGCGATTCATTTATGAAAGGGGGCGGAACGCGGGGCTCGTGTATTAGGCAACACCGTTGTCAGACCCTGTCAATAATGATGGAAGTCATTTTTACTAATACCTACTATTATTGGAATGATCTGAGCAGCGAGACACTCACGCAAGCACGCACAACCACGGTACCATACCCATACCGAACCCCAAATGTAGCCTACTTCTACACTGGAGGCTGTATCATGAAAACACCTACACACCTAAACACACACTTTCACTGTTATTTCACCTCGATCATATTGCAAAAAAGAAGCAAAACGGAAAAAAGTGTCTCCAAAGTGTGTGTGTGTGTGTGTGGGGGGGGGGGGATGTCACTTCGTTACACGACGCAGTCAATTCCCTTCCATAGCATTCAGTTGCACGTTGCGTTTCAAATGTGAAACAATATAGGCTACGAATACAAACTGTGGATTAACCGAACTATGTTCAAGCATCACGCGACTCTTCCATCAACTTGAAGACGTATGTACAGATATGTGGTTACTAGCTTTGGTTATTGATGGACGCGACAGTGGCTGCTGCGTAGCCAAACGTTCAACAGGCTCGCGCACACACACACAGCCTGGCCGAGAGCCGATTGTTGACACACGCACGCTGCTGGAGTACCTCAGTGGTTCGCAGCACCAAAACCCATCCATGAAACCAGCGATCCTACTACAGTACCACTAAAGATACCTAGTGCTGTCGTAATAACTCTGAAGTGGTGAATGCATTCACACAGGTTACTCAAGCATCACGACTCGAAATGTGCACTCCATGGTTGTTTTGACATGTTTGCATTTAAACAGCCTACCATTTACCTATAGCGATATTTCACACATCATAGCGCAACAAACCAAGAAAAAGAACTGAACCTGCCTCAGCGAAACTAGTTCTTCAAAGAAAAAACATGACCCCAAGTTGACAAGCCACAGCGGGCTAAATTACTAACCAAATGGCCTACCTTAAAACACTGTCTTGATCGCAGGACATCTTGCAAGTATTCCACTTTAATCCAAACGGTTTACACACTCAGCACTGCTAGCAAGCACTGAGGTTTGCATTGCTAATTCATCTCGTGTATGGTAAAAAAATGTCTTCCGTTTCTTCAGACATTAGTAATGTCAGTACCCACATCCAAAATGTGTCGCTAATTATATTATTTCAACTAGAAAGAGATACAACAAATCATTGCTATCAAACCCCACTACAACTGAAAACAAATCTCAGTAAACTGGATGACGTACTGGATGGCGGCAGTAAACTGGATGACGTACCCCAGGCTGCGGTGTTCTTCAGGGGACAAACTTCAGAGGTTGACAGTGGTTTCTCTTATTTAGGATGGGGAGTGGAGATTAGTCTCTCTCCATTCAGTCAGCGAATGTCTGATGTCACATGTGAACCTCAGCCGTAACGTGCCCAGGAAAAAAAAAAAAAAAGTTCAGTTTGAGGAACGAAATAAAACCGGTATTAACCGGTTACCATTATTTTTCAATAAGTGTTCCTGTTCCAGAACATAAAAAATACTAACGTTTCCGGTTTCGTTTCTGTTCCCTGTAAAATACAAGAAGTTCCCGGTTGTCGTTTTGGTTCCTTGAACCGGTTGAAATCCCTGCCTGCCACGCGCGGTTACCATGGACCGTGCTTAGTAACAAGCCGGGATATATGGTTGAAACTGCGATAAACATGAAAGTATCGCTTGCTTTATTTATATTTTTAGTCTTTCTGAAAGTGCAGCGGGAAGCAACACTGTTGTACTTAATCTTGCGCTTATGGGGAGGTGCGTAACAGCGGCACTCCGACGTGCTGTTGTCACCAGTTCACTTAAAACACCTCACAAACAAGAAAGAAGTCTGTGGATGAGAGTACGAAGACAGGATTGGTGGGAGAGAGTTGTTCTGCAGGAATACAGTGACCAATGTGGCGTGAAAATGTTAGGGTAACCAGAGCTTCATTTGTGAAAATATGTGACACGATTGCGTCACAAACAACCAAGTGGAACAGAATGTATACATGGACCATCTGATCGGACTATACCACCTCTTCTAGTCCGATTAGAATTCTGATCCAATCAAAGAAATCTTCTCCGATCGGGCCGTATACAAGGGGATTCCTGATCGAATTGAAAAAAGATCCCTATTCTAATCGGATCAGAAGTGCCCATGTATACATACCCAATGTTTTATTGTCATGAACAGTTCTTTGTGCTGTCTTTACCAGAATCAAATGTCACTCAATGACAACGGACATAAAAGAGAGACAACACTGTCATTATGAAAGTGACATTTCATACATGCCATACATCAAAACGTTGTGCCATTTTTCACATTAAAATCACAACAAGGGAGCTTTTACGTAGTGCAAATATTTTTTCTGCTTTTTTCCACATTTCACACATGTGACACAGGCGTCAAGTAAAGTATTACCAAATCTTTTATTAGCTAGCTGGAAGTTATTTTTGCTATAAGATGAATAAGACTGCAAAGGTATTTGGATAAAACTACATGCTGGACTTTAATTGACAGGTGGATTTGTTACGATATGTGGGTTACACAACCAAATAACTGAAACAGAGACATTTCAAATGTAGGGCAGTACAAGGTATGACATTTGTCTTCGCCACAGACTCAGTGGTTGTTCTCTTGAGAAAAATAGTATTAATTAGTATTTTTTCACATTGAGATTCACTGGCGTGGGCTCATTTTCGATGAGGAACATAAATGAAAAAAAAATGAGTGTAATTTTTATTGTTGAGTTATGCATCAATGTTGCGACCTTGCAGGCTCAATCAGAGAACTCGGATAGTGTATACTTCACTGAGTATGTTTTTACGCAGTTCAGTATCCCGGATATGATTGGGATATTAAAATATCCGGAATTTCCATTTGAACATAAAAAAACTTTTCCCTGACTTCAGTATCCCAAATCCTTATCCAAGATTTTAAGACACCAGGATATTAATGCATGGAAATACCTTATCCCGGATACACTGTGAAATTTGCGGCGTTAATAAACTTGGAGAATATGACCAACACTACGAGTGTTGAATATGACTCTCTAAGTATTAACTTAACACTGAATAATTTGCTGTATACAGAGGCTTCCCAGAACATTGTTGCTTGCATCCAGGCCACACACATTTGAAGAGAATTCTATGGCCAAGAATGTAGACCGAGATATACAGTAACACTCAGCAGTCATATAAACGACTTTGAACATAACCAGTATAAGCATAATATTCGGGATACTAAACTAAATACGTTTATATAAACAAAGTCACTGTCTCCTTTTCCTTCTCTCTGTGTATCTCTCACCCTCAGAAACATACACAAAAACTCACAAACATGATGAGGGGAACATGCATTACTAGCCTATATTTTGAAAAGCCCAGGTCCAGTGGGCCCTAAAACTTTATATGTAAAAACAAATCATGAACACTTTACTAGGTTAATTTAGAAGTTGCCAAAAGCTTAAGCCTTCATTGAAATGTGTGTGTGTGTGTGTGTGTGTGTGTGTGTGTGTGTGTGTGTGTGTGTGTGTGTGTGTGTGTGTGTGTGTGTGTGTGTGTGTGTGTGTGTGTGTGTGTGTGTGTGTGTGTGTCTGAGTGTGTGTGTGTCTGAGTGTGTGTGTGTGTGTGTGTGTGTGTGTGTGTGTGTGTGTGTGTGTGTGTGTGTGTGTGTGTGTTTTCATGTGATGTAAAAGGGAGTGTATGGTTAGTCTCTATCTATAAAGACCTGGGGAGGATGGGTAAATTGCCCAGCATGAGGGCGGTCACGCCTAAGATCGTGTGTGTGTGTGTGTGTGTGTGTGTGTGTGTGTGTGTGTGTGTGTGTGTGTGTGTGTGTGTGTGTGTGTGTGTGTGTGTGTGTGTGTGTGTGTGTGTGTGTGTGTATGTGTGTGAGAGAGTGTGAGAGAGAGAGAAAGCGAGAGAGTGGTCACACATCAGCTGTCCTTCAGATAATAAAAGCACAATTAATCTGCACCCTGCTTCCCTTATCTCTCTCTCTCTCTCTCTCTCTCTCTCTCTCTCTCTCTCTCTCTCTCTCTCTCTCACTCACTCTCACTCTCACTCCCTCTCTCAATGTCTCTATTTCTCTGAAAAGGACACGATGAAGAGAGACTAGAGTGAGAGAGAGATAGAACGAGCGAGAGAGAGAGGAAGAGAGAGAGAGAGAGAGAGAGAGAGAGAGAGAGAGAGAGCAAGGGAACAGGCGGATCTGGAGGAAGAGAGTGGGTGTTTTGTTAGGATAGGAGTATCTGGATCAGAAGAGGAGAGTGGAGTGGATTTGTTGGGGGTTGAATGTAGTGCCTTTACAGTAAAGAAAGGGGAGACGCTGAGGAGTGGGCGGAGAGAGGCAGTGCTTATACTTTCAGAAGTGCTGAAGACGAGACAAGAACAACAACGATGCCCAGTGAAGTAGTGACCAATAATGAGATGAGGAGTAGGAAAGAGGAGGAGTGAGGAGTAGTGGCACGCTGAGGAGCAGAGAGGAGTAATGATGAACAGAGATGAGAGAGGAGTAGAAAGGAGGAGTGAGGAAGAGTGACGAGTAATCAGAAGCTGAGGAGTAGTGATGCACAGAGATGATAGAGGAGGAGAAAGGAGGAGAGAGGAGGAGTGAGGAGCAATGGGAAGCTGAGGAGCAGAGAGGAACGCACAGAGATGAGAGAGGAGTAGAAAGAAGGAGAAAGGAGGAGAGAGGAGGAGTGAGGAGCAATCGGAAGCTGAGGAGCAGAGAGGAACGCACAGAGATGAGAGAGGAGTAGAAAGGAGGAGAGAGGAGGAGTGAGGAGCAATCGGAAGCTGAGGAGCAGAGAGGAACGCACAGAGATGATAGAGGAGGAGAAAGGAGGAGAGAGGAGGAGTGAGGAGCAGAGGAGTGGTATGGAGCAGTGAGGTGTAGTGACGGACAGAGATGAGAGAGGAGCAGAAAGGAACAATAAGGAGTGATGGGCAGTGGGGAGCTGTGATGAGGAGACAGGAACAGAGGAGTAAAGAGGAGTAAAGAGGCGGAAAGGGGAGCAGTGATGGGGAGAGAGTGGCAAAGAGGAGGAAAGAGCAGTGGAGAGAGGAATTGAGGGGGAGCGGGAAGTAGTGATGAGCAGAGTGGAACAGAGAGGAGGAGAGGAGCAGAGTGAAACAGAGAGGAGGAGAGGAGGAGAGTGGAGTAAAGAGGAGGAGACGAGAAGAGTGGAACAGAGAGGAGGACAGGCAGGGCCGCGTTATCCTATGGTGCAACCGGTGCTGTAGCACCGGGCCTCGCCACTAAAGGGGGCCCCGGACGTCGTGAGATTGGAAAATATGAAACGATATTTTGAGACGATCAATTGTACTTTTGACGCATTTCGCCATCCGTAGGCACGCAGAGGCGCATATGCATATCTTGTCACCAGGCTAGACAGGTAGCTAGGGCCCCCCAAGACTGTAGCTGGGGAACAGTAGCGGCGATTTGTTACAAGTGTTCTTTCTTTTTAATTTTCGCTTGGCCCCCCTACTGAGCCTACAATCGCCTCTGCATGCACGCAGGAATCGGAGGTCTTCGGAACTGATCATTTCAGTCAGATGCTTCAGGTTGTGTGCCAAAAGGGGAAAACGGTGGCCAATAATTTTTGAGTTTGATGATGGGCTACTGTCTAAAAAAAGATGTGAGAAAGTCGGCGTCAGCACTTGCTTCAGATTGTACGGATAAACTGCCCGGCATGGATTAACGCATTGAAGAGAAGGTTGGCAACGTTATCTATTTTTGTAATGTCAGTGTTATAATCGCTTTATGTAATTTTTGCATAGCGATCATGGACTTGTGCAATCATGTAGGCCTAGGCTAAGCAAACAGAGCACAGCACACCAACCTAACTTTATCTCATTCTAGTTAAAACATGGGGAAATAAATCACGCACCCAACTGCATTCGCGAAACAAAAGTCTTGCATGGCGCGGCGAGGACCACTTCTGATGTGTTTTTAAAAAATTGTTCACAATAATGCTACGTAGCAAGTGCACCAACCAGCACTCAAAGTTTCGATAGTCTGACAACAACAGGGCAAGCAATCTAGCAAACACTAAAATGATATAGTCGCATTTTCCTAAAGCACGGTTATGGCCATTTCCCTAAAGCACTGTAATAATGTCGATGCTCTGTCAGGCCTATATCTTTGCGTTTGGGTTTGTGTTCAGTTAAAACATGCCTGGGTACCACTCGCGGATTGTTCAGTTAGCAAGTGGCTCTTATCTGGGAGAAAAAAAACTTGTGTGATACATCCACATCCACATCTAAACATTACGAGTTTGCACCGTAGTCTAGCCTACTGTAATGATTGCATAGGCTACTATTGCAGTGTAATGCGCCACCTAGATGAAAACCTCTGACTTTTTAATTGGTAGCCTTTATGGTACATTTTGAGGGGATTTCGTGACAGCTTCGCTGTAGTTCGCTGCTAAGGGGATTCCCCTTCCTCGCGACAAGCGACAGCTGATCTTTCCTTTGAGACAGTCAGTCTTTCCAAGGCCATTGGAGGTTACATTAATTAACACGTGTTTCCCACAACGGTTTTGATTCGACAAATTGGTCGGCAGCAACGTCGCAAAATTAAGAGACTTTTGGTTGTGCTTCTGTTTGGTAGTTCTAGCTGTGCCGACGTTTACTCTGCCAAACGATAGTGCACAGAATCTCCTCTCTGTCCGCTGGCTATGCTTCCAATGGCTTGCGTTGCAACTGGTGAACTCAGCAGGGGTTTAGCGCACCCTTTTTGTGTTGGAGTAGAACGTTTAGCCTGCGTTGTTTCATGCGTTTTGAATATGGCTCATTATAATGTGGTGTAGGGGCCCCGGATTGCGTCTGCACCGGGCCTCGGCGAGGGTTAACGCGGCCCTGAGGACAGGAGGAGAGGAGCGGAGTTGAGTGGAGTGGAGTGGAGTGGAGTGGAGGAGTAGAGTAGAGTGGGGAGGAGGAGAGGAGCAAAGTGGAGTGGAGAGGAGGGGAGTGGAGTGGAGAGGAGGAGAGGAGCAGAGTGGAGTGGAGAGGATGAGAGGAGTGGAGTAGAGTGGAGAGGAGGAAAGGAGCAGAGTGGAGTGGAGTGAAGAAGAGGAGAGTGGAGTGGAGAAGAATAGAGGAGCAGAGTGAAACAGAGAGGAGGAGATGAGCAGAGGATTGGAGACGAGGAGAGGAGGAGAAGAGTGGAGCAGAGAGGAGGAGAGGAGCAGAGTGGAGTGGAGAGGAGGAGAAGAGAAGAGTGGAACAGAGAGGAGGAGAGAGCAGTGATAAGGGCCGTACACACACATCGCTGCTATTTACTAGCTTCTCGCTTGCTCGCCTATTCGCCTCTCTTTCATGGAACGTTCGCTGAAAGTTCCTGCGGCTTTAACTGCCAATGAACAGTTGAGAAGTACCGAACTCTGCCTTCCAATTGGTTACTCGCTTACTCGCCTCGCTCGAAGATAAAATGTTTTCAACTTGGGATCCGCCCACATCGCATCGCTTGTACAGTACTCCCCTACTCGCCTGCTAGTCTCTCTGGAACACATTGACATTCTATTGAGTTAATTCGCTGAGCGAGTAACTAGCAGCGACGTGTGTGTACGGCCCTATAGTCATTGAGGAGAAGAGCAGAGAGACAGACTGATGAGCAGTGAGGACCCGTGAAGTGGAAACTACTGATGAGTGACAAATAATGAGTGCATATTTGTAGAAGGGAGTTGTACTGAGGAGGCTACTAATAAACGCAGGAGCACGGAGGAGTTGTGAGGCGAACACACAGTAAATTTTGTGGTGTTGGTTGAACACTTAAAGAGTTCATTTATGTCCAAATGAGGTCAAATCAACTCTCAAAGTGTTGAATGAACACTGCAGAATTTGCTGTGCAGGAGGTGCTGTATTAAAGTGCAGAGACACTGAGCCTTGAATACGTACATATTAATGTGGATGAAAGGGGAGCATACAGTTGAAATGCAGGAGCAGTGAGGGGCATTTAATAGTTATATGGAGGGAAGAGGAGAAAAAATGATTGTTGCATAGCTCTGTGATTAGCTGCAGTGAGAAAGGAGGGGAAAGGAAGAGGAGCAGAGGGACACATGAAGTTGTAATGTGGAGCAGAGAGGTGCACTGAGAACAGTTTTGATAGAGGAGAGCACACACACATGCACGCACGCACGCACGCACGCACGCACTAACACACACACACACACACACACACACACACACACACACACACACACACACACACACACACACACACACACACACACACACACACACACACACACACACACACACACACACACACACACACACAGAGCCACATTTACTTCCATTTACTTTTCTAACCTGTTTCAATGTGCTTAAACCGCTCACCCTTTCTTTCTGAAGAAAGAAAATAATTAACACCGAAAGAACAGAAGCAGACGGGAGCTTAGAATAGAAGCCTAAAATAATTAACCATCAAAGCACTGAAAGCCAGGAGAGGGGGGCAGAGGTGTGTGTGTGTGTGTGTGTGTGTGTGTGTGTGTGTGCGCGTGTGTGCATGCGTGTATGCATGCGTGCGTGCGTGTGTCTGCGTGTTTGTGTAAGAAAGGAATAGTAGGTGTCTCTCTGACAGGGTGTGTGTGAAGTGTGTGACAGGAAAGCAGGAAGCGAGTAGGAAGCAGATTCAAATATTCCCACAAATGTTGTCAATGGACAATTGCTGCTTTTGCTATGGTTGATTCTATAGTAATGTAGAGAGTTATTTCGGTAAAGCTGTCCTTGCATTTGAAAGACACACAAAAACAATTTGTTGGGCGAAACTGATAGAGAGTGTGAGGGTAAAAGACAGAGAAAGAAATAAGTGTAATGTAGATCTCTCTCTCACACACACACACACACACGCACACGCACACGCACACGCACACGCACACGCACACGCACGCACACACACACACACACACACACACACACACACACACACACACACACACATACACCCACACACCCACACACCCACACACAAACACACAAACACACACACACACACACACACACACACACACACACACACACACACACACACACACACACACACACACACACACAAACATACACCCACACACACACGCACACACACAGACACACACACACACACGCAAACAAAATAACCTCTTCATTAACCTCTGCCATTTTTGTTGGTGAATTATTTAGGAGAGCCCTTAGGGCTACACTGCATCCTCCACATCCACTCTGGAGTCTGGCCACCACAGCCTCCCTATGGGACTTCCTGCTGCCCTAATATGGGCTCCACTACTGTGCTCAGAAACTTCCTCCTGCCCTTATAAGGACTCGAAAACAGTATTTCAAAAAAACTTCCTCTTAAGGAGTTCCCAAAGAATTTTAATGATCTTTTAGGTTACACTTTCTATGAAGCCCATATCTATAGCGCATTATGAGCGCATTTATAACACATTATGACTGCACTCATAATGCTTCATGATGCTTTATATTAACAGTTATGAATAACCATGAATCTAGCTTATAATGCTTTATAAATTCAAGGGTGTAATAATAAGTGCTCATGACTGGCTATAAACTACAGGCTGCCTGATGGGGCTTATAGTACATCATGAGTACTTATACCCCTCTATGCACAGACCTGGATGATAAACTGTCATAAGGACTCATAAGATGCTATAATGTTCCATGTGAGATCACAAGTTATCAATGTGTTCATATGAATGCATTTATGATGCACTGTATAATGCACATCTATAGTGTATCATAATGTACTGTAAGCCACATCAGGCAACCTGTAATATCCAGTCACGAGCACCCATACACCCTTGAATTTATAAAGCATTATAAGCTAGATTCATGGTGTGAATAACATTACTATATCACCTTAACAATTTCACTGTATTACCTTATCAAATTCACCTGAAAGAACACACACAGGAGACAGAGGTAATATTTAAGATCTGCGAGCGACGATGGGTTATCTGCCCTTACAGATGGTACATTGAAAATGGCAGCCCACTCCACCCGAGATGTAGCCAAGCTTTTATTTGGTCCTACCAACGTCATCTTTCAAAGTTATCAATCTTCATGTCAACCTGGAAACATCTGGCTATCTGCCAGGACAATTGTAGGAAGAGTCCCCCTGACTTGGAAAGCAGGAAGGGCCAGCATCGCAGGGCCAGGAAACCCACAGACGCAGAGACAGACAGAAATACAGAGAGGAAAAGCAGACAAGACAGAAAACAACTTAAGTAATAGCGACCTATATATATGAATTCAAATGGATATATTTTCATAAAATGTATAAATGCAGCGAATTTATTCACATATTGTTATTCATGACTGTTAACATAAAGCATCATGAAACATCATGGATGTAGTCGTAATGCATTGTAAGTATTTATAATGCGCATTATAATTTGTTATAAATGCGCTTATAATACACTATAGATATGGGCTTTAAGTAAAGTGTTACCATCATGGACTATAATATTAATGGACAAGAAAATGAGGGTGGCAAAAGTATTCTTGGAGCATCTCAAGGTACAAACTGCAAACCTACTGTATGAAATGTTAATATTTTACCACTTAGGAGGACAACTAGACAGGTTGTTAGCTGGCAATTTCATTTTTCTGTCCATTTTATGACTATGTACTAAAAAGTGGCAAAATCGGAAAGTCGCTTGTCACTTGTCCTGTAGAAAAAGGACTCTCAGACCTCCGCACGACTGAGGTGTCCTTTTTCCCCTCCCCAGACAGCTGCCAAGCTTAGAAATAGGGGCTAGGGTTAGGCCAGTGGCCATTCGCATGTAGTTTTTATGTGCGTTCCAGGACCTCTGTCCAACTCGTCATCGGTGTGACGTCATATGTGTTTTGCATTCTGGTACCTTGTGATTTACAAATTAAACATTGGCTAACAACCTGTGCAGTGTCGCCCCAATTCACATTACATGCCCAAGACTTTGCACAGCTCGTTTCCTCAGATGATGGTACTGATTAATGTTGAGTTTATATATCTTATAGTTTTATTTACTCATTATTTATGCAGATGTTGTTTTAACATGTTCAAGCTCCATTTTTTCATATATTGTACTGGGTATGTTCACACTGACAATTCTACAGACATCTTATATGTGTCAGCTTTCATTTGATACCAAGTCTTTGTCTATGGTTGCCAAGGGTCACAATTTTTATAGTTATTATATATTTTTTTATAGTCATGTCACACAAAATAAGTGACTTTTTCTCTAACATTGCTCATGAAAGTCACTTTTTTCAGCCTGACAACAACTCTAGAATGTCCCCTGTGGCTCCCTTCTGACTAAAAAATAGCTTGTCAACTTGTACCCTGATATGGTAGCAAAACTCTTTATGGAAACACTTTTCACTATCGGTCCCCTAACTAGAAGCATTTCAGAACCTCTCTCTTGTTGGAGTAGAACTCCTACCCAAGGAGTTCTTTAGAGATTATTTCATCCTGTCACCTCATGACATTAAATTACCTGAGCAGACGAGGACATATGATACACTACGAGACAAATGAATTACATCATAAATGCGTAGTACAGCCACGGACGACATCTATGAGTCACTTTCTTCTTCTACTGTCAGTACTGCTGGCATGAAAAGTGCAATACCACCCACAATCAATGCTGACTGACAACTGTAGTTTCCAGCATGTGACTGTTCTCCAAACTACTTTCTTTGGACAAGTCCAAGGCCATAGAAGAAGTAAAAAAAAGAAAGTAAAAAAAACCTTGACCTCTAGGGTCACGTTGTCAGGAAGCCAGCCAGCCATTCGATTCCACAGTCCAGACACAAAGGTTTTACCCTTCAACCTCTTCTATTATTTCTAATACATGATATTGCACTCTACCCTCCTCCTTTGGAACACTCACAGTTCTGATCCCTTGTTCAGGTGAGGGTTAGCAGGGGCAGTCATGGGTAAACTATTAGGGCGCCAAAGCGTCAGGCGTCGTCAAAAGGTTGCCGGTTCGACTCCTGATCTGGTAGATTGGTGGGGGGAATAATTACCCATTGCGCTCACCCATCGTCCATTCCTCCATGACTGATATACCCTGAATATGGTACCGTCCTGCAGCACTTCTCCCTTGGGGCGCCATTGGGGGCTGCCCCCTTACACGGGTGAGGCATAAATGTATTTCGTTGTGCGCAGTGTGCACCTGCGTGCTGTAGAGTGCTGTGTCACAATGACAATGGGACTTTCCCAGGTTGGTTTTGACTCTCACTTCACTTGTTCGGGTGAGACGTTGTATGCACTGTGTGCTGTGCTGTGTTGTGCTGTGCCACAATGACTACGGAACTCTCCCAGTGTGACGTGTGCTCTCACTATTCAAACACCACCTCTTTCCAAGAGTTGATTATTGAGACAACTGATGGAATCTCCTCCTTCTACAGAGCCTGTGAAGACACATACTCCTTCCTCTAAGGAGGAGTCAGGGCTGGACTGGGATCGAAAAATGGCCTAGGCATTTTTGGCATAAACCGGCCCTTACACCTATGCATCACCACCACCACTGAACTATATCATCATGGGATCAGTTCACTCTCTGCATGTTAACCCATGTTAACCCACCCGGGGGGGGGGGGGGGGGCTAAAAGTGCCCGCACCAACTTTGATGTCGTATAACTCCTGAATGACTAAAGCTAGGACTACGAAACTTTGTGACTTTTCCTAACATGAAGTTGGCTACAGTGTGATACCAACAGATTA
This sequence comes from Engraulis encrasicolus, assembly GCF_034702125.1. Classification (NCBI taxonomy): domain Eukaryota; kingdom Metazoa; phylum Chordata; class Actinopteri; order Clupeiformes; family Engraulidae; genus Engraulis; species Engraulis encrasicolus. Next base: position 20,552,094 of record NC_085861.1, on the reverse strand, counting down.
GGTTTATCATTTTTGTTGTTGCCATGGCAACGGTTTTCTGACAGGTACGCATGACCAAAAATCACTGATCTAAGTCTCATCATCATCACTTTTCATATTTTTTTACATTTTCATGATCACCAGACACCCTTGTGAACATTTGAAGTGGTCTGAAGCACATAGAAACCAAAATTGATGTGCATCACCCAAGTTAGATGGAAAATACATTAAGGTGACATTTTGGGCAATAAAATCAGGAAATGACGTCATAATGATGTCATAATATCCAATAATGACACCAAACTGATGTCATTCATAGATCTTTGGCTGAAGATCATCCCCTCCAAGTTTGGTGGTCATACGCCATTCAGTTCCTAAGTTATGAGGGGGGGTCAAATGAGCCCCCCCCCGGTCCCAGGAATGCCAAAAAAGCCCGGTCTGGATAGGGTTAAAGATGCACTAATGTTGGGCATTAGTTTAATGCTAAGACAGTGTTTCTCAACCTTTTTTCAGACGAGGCACCCTTTCAATTAATGAAAAATCTCAAGGCACCCCAAACCAACAAACCGTAACATGACATCGCATCCGATACCACACAAGCTTAGAAAAGTAACACATTTGGAGACGTTCGAAGTTACAGGCTATGTGTAGGTCATACTGGGGTGACTTAAATGTACTCTATTTTGCGTAAATGGTAGATGGAAGATTCCACTGACTAAGCATTAATTTATTAAATAAGTTAATTTAGACAAATATGGATTATATTACATAATGTATTTATTTAGGGCAATTTCACATACCATCAGCCATGTTTCCGCGGCACCCCTGAGGGGGCCGTGCGGCACTCCAAGTTGCCACGACACCCCGGTTGAGAAACACTGAGCTAAGACACCATAATATTACACCGGCGACACAGATTTGATTCTGGTCCGAGTTCCTTTGCCAATACCTCCCCCATCGAACTCAGAGGTCTGTCGGCACACAAGGAAAATGCCCCGTCTTACCAGTTCACCCGTGAGAGGACTCCACTATATAAACACCATCTCATGTTTGCACCCACCGAAGGCCTACGTACATAAGTCTCCATATTGGAAAGGGAATCACATCTTCAGTTATGTGACGTGTCTGGCATGTTTGTTCGTACAATTCCCAGAAGCCAGCCACTGTGAGGCATGAAGCACATTCCTCCGTCATTGCCGCGACAGCTACAGTAAATAGTGCTAGTACCAGCAGGCCTCAGCATCGACTCAAACCTCTTTTACACACTCCCTCGGCGCGAGCAGACATTCTTAATTTACAGGGGCCGGGATTTCATCAAACAACTCGGAATCGAATTTGTCTGATTAGATTTCTACCCACGGGGG
>NC_085861.1:20523251-20535751 GCF_034702125.1 Engraulis encrasicolus | reverse complement strand
AAGTCAACAGTGTTTCTCAAATAGGCCGACATACTTCCACAATGACCATATGGAAGGCAGTGTAAACAATGCCAATTAGCACAGTTTGGCAGTAAAATGTTAGTAAACCTCGGTAAACCTCTGTCCAGAACCCTCTCAGAAATGAGGTAACGCAGAGATAACCATTAGCTCACACTGGTCAGTAGCCTGATAAACCAGACTAAATGTGGATGTCTAATTTAGTCTGGCCTCGATGCATAATACATCCGAAGATTGTTGATGAGAACAACCTTCCCTCAAAACCCTGCCCGCTTTCATTCAAAACACATCTTTGCGTTGTAATTGGTTTGCCAGATTCATGGCATTCTGGCTTCATTGAATCATTATGCGAGGCCAGACCCACCCGTAGACAAAACATTTTGCCGTCCAGCGGGTGGCGCTGGTTCACCAGGCTAACTGGTCAGTCCTTTATTCCTAATACTGTTTAATATGTGGTCACTATTCAAGGGCATTATCATTTCTGTCCGCAAATAGTAGCTAAATCCATTTGAAACACTACTTCAAAAATACCCTGATTTGAGTGCATTTCAATGGAGACAACCATGTATTTGGCTGAGTTCTGGGATGTGCAGTGTTTAGCGGACAGATGAGTTGAGTGCTGATTGGCAGACTGCGCAGAAAGACCTCACTGCACTAGAGCAATGATGAAAAAGTAACAATGCTCCAACTCAAACACATAATGAGCTTCTAACAACACCAAAAACAGTCTATTAACTTTGTAACCTATTTTGAAAATCAAACGTGTTGGCACAGGTATCAAGGAGGTGGCACAGGTTCACAGGTGGACCAGGGGAGCCAATCAAACGGCTCTCATTACCTCCTCATTAGTACACCTTGGGGAACATATAGGGAGCACACACACGAGAGAGAGAGAGAGAGAGAGAGAGAGAGAAAGAGAAAGAGAGAGAGAGGAGAGAGAGAGACCCCATGCTTCAGTGGACCTGGAGGGTCTAAGGGTATAACAGTGCTTCTCAAACCTTTTTTGAAGAAATGCACCCCTGGTCTAATCATACAGTAAGCATGCCAACACCCACTAACCTTATGGTAAGCATGCCAAGACCCCCAGCCAGCAACGTGATGTTAAAGACGATGAAATCAGCACAGCCTAGTAATATATTTTTGGTATTTTTTACTTTATTTGTGTGATAGGACAGTGAAGGAGTGACCGGAAGCGAGTGGCGAGAGAGAGACGGGGAAGGGTCCTCAAAGGACCCGGGCCAGAATCGAACCCCGGTCAGCTGTGTAGCAGACGAGTGCCCTACCGTTAGCGCCAGGGTCGGGCCGCCTAGTATTCATTTTATGTATATTAACCCTCTGGTTGTGTTAGAAACATGGTTACGTTCATGGTGTTAACGGTCAAAATTGACCGCCTACACAAAAAAGGTAATAATACATTGATTAAAAATCTGATTTGCATATTTTGTGATTAATACCTTTTAGACAACCTTTTGAAACATCTCAAATGTGATTGAAATTCTATTCTGCTTTGTTTTAGTGATTTGTAGGCTTTTTTTCTTATCTTGCACCAATTCGTTTTATTAACCCTCTGGAGTCTAGGGCCTCTCAGAGGCTTTCAGGCCGTTTGGAACACCTTTACTTTTTTCAAGTATTTCAACTAACTGTAAACATTTATACTAATGTGGCTAATGTATGGTTATATTCTGAAAAGCCTAACAAAAAAGAATATGAGAGTAAAGTGAATGTAATTTTACTGTATATAACTTTTTGGAGATGTAAATTAATGGTCCGGTCATTTTTGACCGAAACACCATGAATGTAACAAGTTGGTGTATCTTCCACAATTCTTTAGGAATTTCATTATATTTCATTTTGACCACTTGAATAGGTTAGCTGGAGGACATAATGAAGTGGCATTTGTGTATGATGAAAAATAGAGAAGTTATTTAAGAATGAAGTTTCAAAACGGTCATTTTTGACCGTAACACGGAGGGCTAGTATTGATTATGCTGTATGACTATTATACAACAGTCTAGAATTGTGTGAGAGCTCCATTCACTTTGGATGTGCCTTTGCAACGCCCTGTGGGCTGGAGAGCCCCAGTTGAAAAACACAAGGGTAGAAGCACATCTTAAGCACAGTGCACATACTAGGCCTAAATAGCAGCCTCTTGTCCTCTGATTGGGCACATGGTCGTTACATTTTTATGAGGGGGACCCTTCCACCCACACTCGGAACACCACTCCTCTGTGTGCGTGTGTGCGTGCGTGTGTGTGTGTGTGTTTGTGTGTCTGTCTGTGTGTGTGTGTGTGTGTGTGTGTTTGTGTGTCTGTCTGTGTGTGTGTGTGTGTGTGTGTGTGTGTGTGTGTGTGTGTGTGTGTGTGTGTGTGTGTGTGTGTGTGTGTGTGTGTGTGTGTGTGTGTGGGCGATGGCTAGGCAGTGGTGACAGGTGTTGTGTTTGTAGGTCATTACATCTTTATGAGGGGGACATTTCCAACTAAACAAGGGGAACTCTCTCCTACTTACTTCTTACTGTGTGTGTATGTGAGCGTGTGTGTGTGTGCATACGTGTGTGTGTGTGTTTGCGCACGCATATGTGTGTGTGTGTGTGTGTGTGTGCGTGTGTGTGTGTGTGTGTGTGTGCGTGTGTGTGTGTGTGTGTCCGTGCGTGTGTGTGTGTGTGTGTGTGTGTGTGTGTGTGTGTGTGTGTGTGTGTGTGTGTGTGTGTGTGTGTGTGTGTGTGTGTGTGTGTGTGTGTGTGTGTGTGTGTGTGTGTCCGTGCGTGCGTGTGAACCTCGACCTACACTCAGAGCACTCTTTCCTTCTTCTTCCTCGACAGTCTTTGCCCTCTGGCCATCTGTGCTGTCTCTGGAGGTTTGTCTGGTGGGCTTTACATCTTTACATCTTTACTCTCACGTTGAAAGTGTACATGGGTTCTACATTTCTGTTTTCTCCTGACTGCGCGAAACTAGCTATGCACAACTCAACCTCTGATTTTTTGAAACCGCTGTCTGTCAAAAAATTTGCTCACGTGGTTGGCTGCCAGTGTCTTGCCCCTCACAACACCTAATTATAAACAAAAAAACCCATCTATATACAGCCCTACAAAGGTAAAGGACAGTAACTACCTATTTTGGCAAAATTGAGTTTAGACTGAAAATCTATTGTCTTGTGACCAAGCCTTATGGTCCAAATTTGTCCCCGACTTAGAGAGATGGCAGTAACGGCAATATCCAAACTCATACCGAAGGCTTTGAAGGCATTTTTTCTCACTTTCAATGTTGCCATAGTTACTGTACTTTGCCTTTGTAGGGCAGAATAGTTGGCGGAAGTTGACATTTTTTTGACTGTGTATTGGGCATCGTGGAATACCACAGCTTGCAAAATGCAAGCTCTAATGCTAATGCTAATGCTAATGCCAGTTTTTAGAAAAGGTCTCAATGCCTGAGGGTTTTTTTGAGATCAGAAAAATTGGTTGAAAAATTCAATACCTCAGCCTGTGGAACACATAGGGACATGGGACAAATTGCATTTAAAAGGTAAAATCCTCTGCTTTCACTGGATTATGCTCATTCAGCATTAACACAAACACATATTCCTTTAGAAAAATCATATCTCATAATCAAATGATTGAAAAAAAGTTTAATGTGCTTTCAGGATAATGCTTGATGCTGCTATTTATTATAGGATATTAGGCTACTATTGTTACTGTTACAATAGCCGACTATAACTAAATCATAATAATTATTATTATTATAATTATTAGGCAGTCATTTCTGCCATAAATCGGGGGACATTTGTCTGGAGTATGGCCGTTTTAGTCCTCCAAACGTTATGCAGAGACCGATGAGCAATTTCATATCCTATTTTGAGACAGGGCTCCACTTTGAGCTGGATGTGTGGCCGCGCGTCTATAATCCGCATGTCTACCGTTGTCTGCCCCACCAATAGGCTATCACCATATCCGAAGGTTCCTCCGTGAAAATATTCTGAAATATATCTAAAGGACGTGCTTCCTCAGATATTGCCACCTTCGCCAACTGCCCCGAGTGTCGGAGTGAACTTTTGGTGACGTCGGGGGCGAAATCTAGCTGACTGTCTATTTGGAAGCCACTCGCCCACCTCTTCGTGCGGCTGCGGCAAATCACACTCCTGCTCTCTATCTAAAGGGTCTTCAATCATATTTCCTTTCCTCGATTAAAATCTCTTCATTACCATTCAACTGAACATCACGTTCACTGTAACAGTGTGTCTCACGAACCACAGCCTTTTTGGTAACACTTTACAATAAGGGTACATGAATACTATTGGAATTATGTTGGAAGTAATGTATGATTTATAGTTAATTAACACATGACCTATGTATGCATTGATGGTTAGTATACTAGTAATGAGAATGGAGTCCTGCTTGGAATCATAATGACCCACTATTAACTAATTGTGCAAATCAAAGGTGAATTCATGGTGTGAGTTCCAAGTGTTAATATACCATGTATTAACACTGCTGATAACACTGCTGTTAATATATCATGTGTCCAACTGTTAATATATTGTGTATTAACACTGCTGTAACAATGCCAGATTGTGGGGAGACTGGGGTAAGATGAGCCACTTTTTACATTTTTCGTCACAGCTAAGCGATGAAGGCGTATTCGGTTAACATTTTCACATCATACCAAATTTCAAAGTGTCCTGATACTATTAGAGCAAAAACTAATTGATAAACTGTCATGGTTAAAATGATATTGCCTTTTAAAAATATTTTTTTCCGGTGGCTCATCTTACCCCTTGTTATGGGGTATGGTGAGCCACTGCTTGGGGTAAATTGAGCCCAGGCAAAAATCTCAGCTAAACAAGTTTTATTTATTATAACAAATGTAACTAATGAATCTATGAAATAAAACAACTAAAGCAACAGAACTATGCCAAAAAATACATATTGTGGGCCCTTACAGCTTTGTTTGAATACAATGGCGAACAATGCAGAGTGAAATGTAGAAAAAAAGTTAATATTATTGTTTGAATTGGCTGAAACATGCATAAAGTCATTAATCTCAACTCACCTGGGTATGATATGAAAGAAATTATCTGATTATGCTGAAATATCATAACATGTTTTTCAACCATTATGCATCCCATTAGGATAAGCGGCTCATCTTACCCCATCTCAAAAGGCTCACCTTACCCCATGCCAAAATTATGTAAATAAATGCTCATAAAATTATCATAAAAGTGCAAAAAGACTGAAAATATCACTCATATAGTAGCTTATTACGTAACATTTCATACATGATGAGACCAGAAATTGTTCTATTTTTGTTTTCTCTAAATCATCCATGTTTTGAATATACATTGAATTCACTTAAAGAGCAAAAAAACACATTTTCACATATATCTCTTGCCAAATTTGGTACATGCTTCACTTTTTCACAGGTGTTAGAAAAGGATTTCCACCACCTTAGAATGTGGTGACATGTTAAAATGTATTCACCTTTTTCGAGAAAAAGGGGGTGGCTCACCTTACCCCGTGGCTCACCTTACCCCACTCTGGCCAGAGATCATTTCCCACTTCACATTCTTGTGACCAGCCGCAGTCATTTGTAATATTAATATACAAGCTATATCATATTATGTCCCATGTGTCAAGGTCTGCTTGTTGAAAGGGGAGGGGGGAGGGGGTGTATTATTGGGTAGGCCTTCGTCTAAGATGATCTTGTAACCAGCACCACACAAGTAATATTTTTCTGTATGAGGTCATATCTAAAGTAATGATTAATTAATGTATTATTTAACAACATATTTGGAGTCATAATAGAAGTCATGATGACTATGGCATTAGTTAATGTATAAAGAAGAGATATTCCAAGTGTGTTAATATATACTCACAAAAGATTTTACGCTTAACTACTGAATCTTTGCCCCTTATTCTGCGGTCATGACATGATAATGAGTACTATAGCATTAGCTAATGCATGAAGAAGTGATATTCAGAATATGTTACTATGTACTCAGAGAAGAACTTCTGATTAACTAACATTATCAATAAAAACACCAGTTTGTGTACAAATTTTAATAAGCAAAAATGTTAAACAAGGGATCACACAATAACATACCACAGGCTTACATACATTTATCCAGAGAGAGAGAGAGAGAGAGAGAGAGAGAGAGAGAGAGAGAGAGAGAGAGAGAGAGAGAGAGAGAGAGAGAGAGAGAGAGAGAGAGAGAGAGAAAGCGACAGACAGACAGACCGACCAACCGACCGACCGACCGACCGACTGACCGACCAACGCACACACACACACACACACACACGCACACACACACACACACACACAGCCATTCTCCTGAAAATGTCCAAAAGATGAATCCATGGTTTACAGATGCAGAGCAAGATGCATTGTCCTATATGAAACTCGGAAAGTCCAAGTTGCATGGTCCACAGAGAAAGCTGGGGTTGACATACTGGGAGGCGCGCAAGGTGTTTGGATCCGCAAACTACTGACAGTGGTTCACTGTGAAGTGCCTGTAGCCTGTCGCAGTCAATGCACTCCTGTAAGTGCCCCATTGGTCACTGATGACGGTGGTTCCCGGACGCACTTGTTTAACCACACCAGCCACAAGACAGGATGTTTCTGGCGGTCACCTACTCCTAATATTCTTAATACCCACTTTTTTTTTTTTTTTTTTTTCCGTCGCCATGTTGCACCGGCCCTTCTGTGGTGATACTGTAAATACACAAGAGAGTAAAGTAAGTGAGTAAGTAAGTACATTTTACTTAAAAAGCACATAAAACAGTACAAAACTGACCAAAGTGATACAGATATTAAAAGGAGAAGGGAACAATGTCAGATAAAATCCATGCAGCTTGGCCTGCAAGTTTTTTTTTAAAATATGCAGCACCATGGGTGACATCATCAAAGCTTAAGGTGGTCCAACAACATGTTGCTGTACTGCTTCACAGTGGTACCTCTCCAGCCCCCCAGGGGAGGTTGAGATGGCTGCGGTGCTTAGTTGCCTTTAGGGGGCATTAGTCTACTTTATTTTTTCAATACTAACGGGGACGTTGGCAGGCTTATGATGAGGTCAAGGGGGTTTTGGGAGGCTCACCTTGCTTTTATTAAGGAAACAACTTTCATCAATAGCTGCAAACTCTCAACGATCTCCAACCATTTGACCATGGCGTCTTATGTGGGCATTTATTGCATGATTGCAAATCCATCCGACTGTTCCAGCCATCTCTGACCGTGTCCGGGAACTCCTCGCAACTCCATCCTGCATCATGTCACTCTTTCTAAGCACAAAACCTGAAAGAAACTGACCAAAGGCAGAATAGAAAAAATAATTAAACATATAGTCAGTAGACAACACAGCACTGTAGTCTAAAATTCCCTCGTAAAGACAGTATAACCCCTTCATATTAAACTATTAGAGGCAATTTCTGGCAATATCATTTCTAAAGAAAAAGTTTATGTAGTTTAGGACACTACATCTACATCTTGAGAAATGGCCGCCACATTGAATTATCTTGTGGTCAGTGTTTTTTTTTTTTCTGAAGTGTGACCCTTAGAGAATATTTCAGCTAAATTCCATGTCTTTACACCAAAGTAAGTGGCTTTTACAGTAACTATTAGTAGCAGAGACGGCCATCTGAAAAATGGGCGCCATACTGACTTTAAGTGTGGCCAACATTTTTTTTTCCTAAAAAGTGACCCTCAGATAGTATTTCAGTCATATTGCATTTTTTAACCAAAGTAAATGGTTTTATACTAACCATTCAATAGCAGTGGCAGCCATCTTGGAAAATGCTGCCTATATTACAATGTTGTGTGGCCCGCTTTTTTATTAAAGAAAGTGACCCTCAGAAAGTATATTTGACAAATTCCATGCATTTATACCAACGTGTATGACTATGTCACTAAGCTGCTCTAGTACATCTAACAGAAATTCACCCCTTTCAACTCCCCTCCACAGGCACACACAGAAGTCATAAGTCCATTGGAGAGGAGTTCTGCCAGTTCTACTCTACTGGCTGGTAATCTTATTTGCTACTGGTTTGTCAAATTATTACGCTTCCAAAAGTGACCACTGGGGGGCTTAAATACAGTATATTATATTGCAATTCAGTGGTAAGGCATGGCAAGCCACCTCTTCAAACAAGTTTTCTTGACTGGGATGTGCACGACAGGCTGCTAGGCCTAATGGAACAACACCATAGATTTCATTTCTACAGGCTTGCAATCTGTCTTGGCCTCACTAGGCTAAAAACAGAGATCCAGAAATGCAACAGAAGCATATTGTCTTTCTTGTATTTTACTTAATATGTTTTTGTGAAAATGATAGACAAACACATAGGCCTACAAAACATGTATCAAAGTTTCTAAGCTTAAATGAAGAACCATGAATTACTGTAGCTGAGTTGCACCAAGTGATTGCTCAGTCATTATCCAAACTACTTCGTTTTAATTGGAATGTTGAAGTTACTAAAATTAATATATGAACTACCAGCATGAAATACACTACAAATGAGATGAATTATTCAAAATAAAGTACTCACAGGAGCTGCTTGAACAAGCACGTTGTAGGGGTGGCAAAGAGAGCTGTCGGCATCGTTGTGGCACGGTCGAAATGGCTACAATAACACTTCCGCTCGTAACTTCCTGTTCAAATCTTTTGTCAAAATAAAAGTCACGAATAGCTTGGTGATTACATTAGTTTTACCACAACCGTAAATGCTGCTGACTATTGCATATAATGAAAATCAAAATTATGCATTTCGATTTTCCTTTCATGCAATGTGCACTATTTACAATTGTGGTAGAACTAATGTAATTAAAAAGCTATTCGTGACTTGTATTGTGAGTTGAACAGGAAAGTGAGAACAAAGGCGTTGTTGTAGCCATTTTGGCCATGCTACAACGATGCAGACAGCTCTCTTTGTCACTCCTACAACGTGCTTGTTCAAACAACACATGTAAGTACTTTATTTTGCACAATTCGTCTTATATGTAGTGTATTTCATGCGGGTAGTTCATATATAAATTTTAGTAGCTTAAAAATTCCAATTAAAACGAAGTAGTTTGGATAATGGCTGAGCAAACACTTGGTGCAACTCAGCTACAGTAATTCATGGTTCTTCATTTAACAGCTATGATACATGTTTTGTAGGTTTATGTGTTCGTTTATCAATTTCACAAAAATGATTCAGTAAAATACATGAAAGACAATATGCTGCTGTGGTGTTTCCAGATCTCTGTTTTTAGCCTAGTGAGGCCAATAGAAATTGCTAGCCTGTAGAAATGAAATCTATGTCGTTCCATTATCTCAACCTGTAGTGCACATCCCAGCAAAAAAATAAAAAATAAAATAACATGTTTGAAGAGGTGTCTTGCCATGCCTTACCATTGAAATGCAATACTGTATTTAAGCCCCTAGTGGTCACTTTTGGTAGCATAATTTGACAAACCAGTAGCAAATAAGAACACTACCAGCCAGTGGAATGGAACTGACATAACTCCTCTCCAATGGACTTGTGACTTCTATGTGTGCCTGTGGAGTGGAGTTGAGAGGAGTGAATTTCTGCTAGATCTACTAGAGCAGCGTAGTGACATAATCGTACACTTTGGCATAAAAGCATGGAATTTGGCAAATCACTCTAAGGGTCCCTTTTTGAATAAAAAAGCTGGCCACACAAAATTGTAATATAGCCGGCATTTTTCAAGATATCTGCCACTGCTATTAAAGGGTTATAAAACCCTTTACTTTGGTTAAAAATGTAAATGGCTGAAATATTCTCTACGGGTCACTTTTTAGAAAAAAAAAATGCTGGCCTCACTTAAAGGGACAGTTTGGTCAATTTCAACATGCAGTTGTATTGCTCACGCTACCCTTGACTTGTCAGTACCTGGTGATGCCACATTTTTCGGCTCAGCCCTTTCCGAGATATGAGCAATTCTAATGGGGGCAGCGTTTGTTTACATTTTTAAAAAATGAAACATAGGCCAACTCCAAATATTTTCCCAAAAGGTACTGCTGTTTGTTAGTTGTCTGCTGATGTTTTATAACCTTTTGGATGTTTTTTGGGAATAAATACAAATGTTTTTTTTTTGAAATGTAAACAAAGAGCTGCCCCCATTACAATGACCAGGATCTCGGAAACGGCTGAAGAAGAAGAAAAAAAAAATCTCAGGCACTGACAAGTCCAGGGTAGTGTGAGCATTACAACTGCATGTTGAAATTGACAGAACTATCCCTTTAAAGTCAATATGGCACCCATTTTTCAAGATGGCCGTCTCTGCTACTAATGGTTACTGTAAAAGCCACTTACTTTGGTATAAAGACATGTAATTTAGCTGAAATACTCTCTAAGGGTCACACTTCAGGGGAAAAAAATCACTGGGCACAAGAAAATTCAGTATGGCGGCCATTTCACAAGATGTAGATGTAGTGTCCTAAACTCCATACACTTTTTCTTTAGAAATGATATTGGCAGAATTTGCCAGTAATAGTTTAATGTGAATGGGGTTATACTGTCTTTACGAGGGAATTTTAGACTACAGTGCTGTGTTGTCTACTGACCATATGTTTAATTATTTTTTTATATTCTGCCTTTGGTCAGTTTCTTTCAGGTTTTGTGCTTTAGGCAGAGTGACATGATGCAGGATGGAGTTGCGAAGAGTTCCAGGACATGGTCAAAGATGGCTGGAACAGTCGGATGGATTTGCAATCATGCAATAAAGGCCCACATGAGACGCCATGGTCAAATGGTTGGAGATCGTTGAGAGTTTGCAGCTATTGATGAAAGTTGTTGTAATAATAGCAAGGTGAGCCTCCCAACGCCCCCTTCTCTTCATCATGAGCCTCCCAACACCTACTTGACCTCATCATAAGCCTGCAAACGCCCCACTTAGTATTTAAAAAATGAAGTAGACGAATGCCCCCTAAAGGCAACTAAGCACCGCAGCCATCTCAACCTCCCCTGGGGGGCTGGAGAGGTACCACTGTGAAGCAGTACAGCAACATGTTGTTGGACCACCTTAAGCTTTGATGTCACCCATGGTGCTGCATATTTTAAAAAAAACTTGCAGGTCAAGCTGCATGGATTTTATCTGACATTGTTCCCTTCTCCTTTTAATATCTGTTCATCATTTTGGTCAGTTTTGTACTGTTTTATGTGCTTTTTAAGTAAAATGTACTTACTTACTCACTTACTTTACTCTCTTGTGTATTTACAGTATCACCACAGAAGGGCCGGTGCAACATGGCGACGGAAAAAGTGGGTATTAAGAATATTAGGAGTAGGTGACCGCCAGAAACATCCTGTCTTGTGGCTGGTGTGGTTAAACAAGTGCGTCCGGGAACCACCGTCATCAGTGACCAATGGGGCACTTACAGGAGTGCATTGACTGCGACAGGCTACAGGCACTTCACAGTGAACCACTGTCAGTAGTTTGCGGATCCAAACACCTTGCGCGCCTCCCAGTATGTCAACCCCAGCTTTCTCTGTGGACCATGCAACTTGGACTTTCCGAGTTTCATATAGGACAATGCATCTTGCTCTGCATCTGTAAACCATGGATTCATCTTTTGGACATTTTCAGGAGAATGGCTGTGTGTGTGTGTGTGTGTGCGTGTGTGTGTGTGTGTGTGTGTGTGTGTGTGTGTGCGCGCGTGTGTGCGCGCGTCGGTCGGTCGGTCGGTCGGTCTGTCTGTCTGTCTGTCTGTCGCTTTCTCTCTCTCTCTCTCTCTCTCTCTCTCTCTCTCTCTCTCTCTCTCTCTCTCTCTCTCTCTCTCTCTGGATAAATGTATGTAAGCCTGTGGTATGTTATTGTGTGATCCCTTGTTTAACATTTTTGCTTATTAAAATTTGTACACAAACTGGTGTTTTTATTGATAATGTTAGTTAATCAGAAGTTCTTCTCTGAGTACATAGTAACATATTCTGAATATCACTTCTTCATGCATTAGCTAATGCTATAGTACTCATTATCATGTCATGACCGCAGAATAAGGGGCAAAGATTCAGTAGTTAAGCGTAAAATCTTTTGTGAGTATATATTAACACACTTGGAATATCTCTTCTTTATACATTAACTAATGCCATAGTCATCATGACTTCTATTATGACTCCAAATATGTTGTTAAATAATACATTAATTAATCATTACTTTAGATATGACCTCATACAGAAAAATATTACTTGTGTGGTGCTGGTTACAAGATCATCTTAGACGAAGGCCTACCCAATAATACACCCCCCCTCCCCCCTCCCCTTTCAACAAGCAGACCTTGACACATGGGACATAATATGATATAGCTTGTATATTAATATTACAAATGACTGCGGCTGGTCACAAGAATGTGAAGTGGGAAATGATCTCTGGCCAGAGTGGGGTAAGGTGAGCCACGGGGTAAGGTGAGCCACCCCCTTTTTCTCGAAAAAGGTGAATACATTTTAACATGTCACCACATTCTAAGGTGGTGGAAATCCTTTTCTAACACCTGTG
>NC_085861.1:20510751-20518251 GCF_034702125.1 Engraulis encrasicolus | reverse complement strand
CATGACAAGTCTGTGAGTTAAAAATTACACTTCAGATGGATCCTTCCAATTAAAACTACCTGACGTTCATTCATACTGGATAAAAAACACACATATCCACCCTGCTCTATTCAGCTCGGGCACCCCCTGGTGACAGGCCGCGCACCCCCAGGGGTGCACGCACCACAGTTTGGGAAACCCTGCTCTAAATAAAGTTTATGCTTGCTTGCTTGCTTTATTCTCTTGTGCAGGGCGGTAAAAATAGAAAATGGATCTCCTCCTAGGCCTTTCCAGATAGAGACACCGTTCAAACACTAAAACGACCGGCTCGGCTTGGAGATCATTTGTTCTGCTATAGCGTGTCCGTGTCTCTTGTCGTTTTTCCGCTTTTTGGCGATTTTGTGCAAGTTTGGGTCCCCATTGAAAACAATGGTAGAACCTTCATGAACCAAGGTTCCGCCACTCTAAAGATCAGAGTGTAGGAGGCTTTTTCGTTCATAAAACATCAACACTTTCACCTAGAAGTTTAGTTGACGCATTGTTAGCGAGCTCTATGGGATGTCTCCAAATTGTCAAAGTTTTATCTCCCAACTCCCATTACTTTTTAAATGGCAGGTGTGTAAAAACGACAGGGCTTTTACATTGGTTTTCCCATTGAGGCTTGAAGTGCCTTTTTCAAGAGGTCAGCGCATGTCCCACAAGAGGTCTATTTGTGACTGAACCGTTTAACCTATAAACTTCATTCAGAGACTGTTAGAGAGATCACACGTATGACTCCGATCAGTAAGCAGGACACGTGCCAATTCCTTTTATTTTTTAGCAACATCAAGCTAAAGACAAAAAAACTGTTTCTGATTCTGCCCTCTGCCTTAGAACACCATACTAACTGCCATTCAGTCAATCAGAACAGGTGCAGCCAATATAGGGTTCCATCTCAACTGTCACTTTCTCTCAACATTCTATTCTTAATGAGCAACTGCTCTGTATTTCTAGAAGTCTATTGTTCAGCTCTTCAATGCAATGTAATATTGTCTTGCTGTAATGTTTTTCATAGGCAGCTGCTTGGCCCAATGGTAATAGTCCTGCAATATGGAGGTTGGGAGCTTGAATCCCACTCGGACTCATGTTGATTTTCAAAATTATATCATGCAGTGTTCCTTATCCAGTTTAAAAAATACCATGTATGTCATTTAGTATCAATGACAAAGGTGCTGGATTAGAGATATGGAGGTTGGGAGTTCGAATCCCACTCGAACCCATGTTGATTTTCAAAATTATATATGCAGTGTTCCTTAGCCAACTTCAAATACCATGTATGTCATTTAGTATCAATGGCAAAGGTCCTGGATTACAGATATGGAGGTTGTGAGTTCAAATCCCACTCGGACCCATGTTGATTTTCAAAATTATATTATATGCAGTGTTCCTTAGCCAACTTAAAATACCATGTATGTCATTTAGTATATCCCCAAAACGCAGAGCTACAACGCTTTCAAGATGGCTGAATCCAAGATGGCTGAATTGTTTGGCCCATAACTTCTGACTGGGTGGATGGATTTTTTTTCCAACATTTCTTTTAGCTTTGTTTTCTCAATAGTACTTTGTTTCATCTCTGTCCCAAAAGGCAAGCCCGCTTCCAGCATTTTCTGTGAGAATGCAATCTATCCTTATCCTCTGCATTTCCTATGTGTTCAATCCAATTGTCTAACTACGAAGTTTTTAGCTATTATAATAATGACAAATACATAGCCTACAGTATTCAAAATTTCAATTCCTTTAATGCAAACATTTGAACTGCAAATTTCATACATGAACTACACAAATAGTGAAATTAAATGTCTTTTGTTTGTTATACAAAAAATAATGTTAATTAAACTGACAGACTGCTATTCTGTATAAAATTATTGCTTATTGATGCTTATTGATATGTCACCTCCACAGTCGCCTTCAAGTAGGCTGTCCACAAGAGCATCTCATATATTTTTTTGATTAAACATGGTGCACAGCTGACGGATCAGGTGTGACACTAAAGCGATGGTTCAGGGTAGATTCACCCTAATGCCATTTGAACTGTGACATCCATCCTGGGGGTCGTTTCTCGACAGTGCCTTTGCTAACGACTTTAGCCATTTTGTTCGTTCTTAAGACCAACGTTGTAACCAAGGTCTTGAGTTGGTCTTAAGTTGTTCTTAAGTTGTTCTTAAGTTGGTCTTGCGTCTAAAGACCAACTTAAGACCAACTTAAGACCAACTCAAGAGCAACTTACGACCAACTCAAGACCGACTTAAGACGGTTAGCAACGACAAGAATCGAGAAACGGACTCCAGTAGTCCACCCAAAGTGTTTTCTGGCTTGAGCGAACATTAGCAGAGTTACCGAGTTATTGTATGGCTATTCCGAATAGCTTGGCTTAAGTGCTATTGGGCATTCACATACATCTCCAAACCTACCTCAGAAAATTAACATGTCATGACACCAAACTTCTACAGTAGTACAAATATGGTCTCTATTCATCAAACTAAGCATTTGGAAGTTTGGAAATAGTGCTGGAGTTTATTATTATCAACTCAAGCTGAATAGATTCTGTCCTGCTAAAGCTTTGCCATCAGGGGCAGAGGCAGGATCAACATCAGGGACATAGACTGAGTCACCATCAGACAAGGAGGCAGCTTCAGCACCGTGGCAGAAAACTACTCCGAACCATCACTTTAAATGCCCCGAGCATGGCCATATCTTGTTCAAGGACAAAACCAATACTTTTCTGTAATGCCTCTGAAGGTTAATAGGGAGCTCCATGACACATGGGTTTTTCAGCACCAGGGGCAGAGGCATCATCAACATCAGAGACAGAGACAGGGTCACCATCAGGGACAGAGGCAGGGTCACCATCAGGAACAGAGGCAGGATCAACATCTGGAGTAGAGGCAGGGTCACCATCAGGAACAGAGGCAGGGACACCATCAGGGGCAGAGGCAGGGTTACCATCAGGGACAGAGGCAGGGTCACCATCAGGGACAGGGGCAGGATCAACATCAGAGACATAGGCAGAGTCACCATCAGACAAGGAGGCAGCTTCAGCTAAGGCCAAGACCTTTAGGTCTGAATACGTTGAACCGGACCGAACTGTTTGATATACCCACAAAAACTGAAAAGGGACTTGTGCTTCCTATGTGGACTCTTGTGCTTCCTGTGAGGACTCTTTTCAGTGTGTTCTATTTTTATTTTCAAGCAAAATAGTAAAATGGCCCCTGCTGGAAAACAGCACCCTCTATTCTAATGAATCTATTCTCTTAATCCACTTCAATCTCAAATGTAAACTAGACTGCCTGTGCAGTCGCCTTCGACTGCTTAAGGTATATCCCCGAAACGCAACGCTTCCAGTCCCCCATCATTCCTACCACTCCCGTCCACCTTTTCATAAACGTATATGATAAATACAAACTATTAAAGAAATATATTTAATATCTATACATAGATCAATGATGTGCATAGACTTAAAACCAAATGACTATTGTGAAAATGAAGCAAAAAATGGGGCAAATGGTAACACTTTTTTAATGGTTCACTATTACAGTGAATATACCACATTAGGTACCATGTAATACCAGTGTAACACCATGTACCAATTTTGTACTACATCATGTATTTTTGTGTAAGTGGTATTACATGGTATTGTATATTGTTACACTGGTATTACACTAGTATTACATGGTATTAAATATTGTACATTGGTTATTACACTGTACCTGGTAATGCATATTGTTACACTGGTATTACACTAGTATTACATGGTATTACATATTGTTACACTGTACCTAAATAATATGGTAGATTCACTGAAATGGTGAACTGTTAAAATAAGGTAGTACCGGGCAAATCAATCCACCCAGTCAGAAGTTATGGGCCAAATAAAAATTCCGCCATTTTGAAACTGTTGACCTCAAAACTCAAATCAGTTCATGAACCTACCCTAGAGCATTAACACACCAAATCTGGGACAAATCCGTCCGACTGGTCAGAAGTTATGAGCCAAACAAAAATTCGGCCATCTTGAATTCAGCCATCTTGAAAGTGTTGGCATCCAAACTCGAATAAGTTCATACACCTACCCTAGAACATTAACACACCAAATCTGGGAGAAATCCATCCGACTGGTCAGAAGTTATGAGCCAAACAAAAATTCGGCCATCTTGAATTCAGCCGTCTTGAAAGTATTGGCCTCCAAACTCGAATACGTTCATGAACCCACCCTGCATTAACACACCAAATCTGGGAGAAATCCATCCACCCAGTCAGAAGTTATGGGCCAAACAAAAATTCGGCCATCTTGAATTCAGCCATCTTGAAAGTGTTGACCTCCAAACTCGAATCAGTTCCCGAACCTACCGTAGAGCATTAACAGACCAAATCTGGGACAAATCCATCTGACTGGTCAGAAGTTATGAGCCAAACAAAAATTCGGTCATCTTGAATTCAGCCATCTTGAAAGTGATGGCCTCCAAACTCGAATAAGTTCATGAACCTACCCTAGAGCGTTAACACACCAAATCTGGGAAAAATCCATCCACCCAGTCAGAAGTTACGGGCCAAACAAAAATTCGGCCATCTTGAATTCAGCCATCTTGAAAGTGTTGACCTCCAAACTCGAATCAGTACATGAACCTGCCCTAGAGCATTCACCCAAAAAATCTGGGACAAATCCAAACATCCGTTCAAAAGTTATCGCGTTAACACGAAAGACCTTACGCGGCGGCGGCGGACGCGGACGTGGCGGACGCGGATGCGGATGCGGATGCGGCGGCAGCGCACGCAAAACCATTACATCCCCGACGCTCCGCGTTTCGGGGATATAATTACCTCCACCAAGGAGGTAATGTTTTCGGTCGCGTTGGTTTGTCTGTCTGTTTTTCTGTCTATTTGTCAGCAGCATAACTGAAAAACTAAGCATTTTTGGACAAAACTTTGTGGGTTTGTTGATAATGACCCAAGGAAGAAGTGATTAAATTCTGGGGGTGATCCGGATCACGAACCGGAACCAGGACTTTTTTAAAGATACTGTCAGGAGGATAGCTCAAAAACGAATCAAGTGATTTGGACGAAACTTTGTGGAGCTATTAGTAATGACCCAAGGAACAAGTGATTAAATTCTGGTGGTGATCCGGATCACGAACCGGAACCAGGACTTTTCAAAAGATTCTTCACTATCTAGACGCCCCCTAGTGACCAGAAATTGAATTGCGAGAGCAGCACTAAAACAAGGCAGAAAGATTAAGGGTGTAACATGGTCAAATGTGTCAAGCAGCATCCTTGGCGGAAGTCTGCGCTCTCTGAGTGTTTCTAGTTACATTTTATTTACTGAATAAAATTTAGATAGTTAACAATTTAGTATTATTAGCCTGGTTAGCAATACCTGTCAACCAACTTTAGCTAATGTTAACTCAAAACACTTGGCTACACATTTACCATTGTTGCTATTTGACGCTATTGGCGTTTTTATGTTTCAAATGGGCCCAAATGATTACATTACTGGCAGTTATTACGTTATGGGCATCGTTATTACATTATCAACGCTTTTTTTTAGAGTAAGGCCCATAATGTAATAACCCGCCCATAACGTAATAACTTATTACGTTATGGGCAGAACGTTATTACGTTATGGGTAAGGAATTTTTATTACGTTATGGGCAAGTTATTACGTTATGGGTTTTATTACGCCCAAATTATTACGTTATGGGCAGTTATTACGTTATGGGCAGTTATTACGTTTTGGGTTCTTACAAGGTGGGTGAGGAACCGCCAGCGAAGAAGAGATGTTGACATAGAATGAAGAAGAAAAAAAAAATGAAGAGAGGGAGAGATGGAGGGTGAGGACAGAAAGATAGAGTGTGGGGGAGGTAGAGGAAAAAGAGATTCAAATCTAGAGAGTTGTGCTTAAAAGTAAAGAGGAGTGTGTGTGCGTGCGCGTGCGCAGAGAGAGAGAGAGAGAGGTGTTCATTTGCATTATGAATGATACAATGAGTCACTAACATGTTTGGAGCCATTAATATCACACCATGGGAAAAAAAACAAATTTGCATTAATATTTAGTAATACATTTATCTATTTGTATATTTAATTTTGTCATTTTGGATGATTTTTTTGTTCTTCATGAAATGTCAATATTCGTTTGGAAAAATTAGTTCAACCTACACTTCTCTGGATCCAATCATATCTATCAAACCAGCAACAATACATCACACTCAACCACTCCCGCTCTCCTACAGTAACCATCAACCACGGCGTTTCACAGGATTCGTTGTTGGCCCCCACAGACATCATATATGAAGACTAGATACGTCATCGCGTATTTCAAGCACGTCCGCACAGGTCGGCCATATTAGAGCAGCTTAAACTCTCCACAGACCCTCCGTTACACCTGAAGTAAACTGAAGAGTTGAAACGTTGGGATACTTAAAAATGTATTCTGATGCTTCGCTGAAATATCGACACGTGTTTATAAATGGTAGGGCTCCTTAAAACTTATGTGACTGGGGTAAAACGCCCAGGAGAGTAGTAGGCCTATGCTTCCCACTTAACCTATTTGTCCAAAAAATTAGATAGACCTACAGCTAATACACATTTTAATCATTGCTGTGCATTACGTTGACGGCATGGATATATTCATTGCATCAAATTATAGACGACAGAGATGACGTACTGGAAGAGAGATGTAGCCTACAGCGCAACAAGTTAATTCTATCTGGATGGCTTTAGCGTCACGACTCATTTTGAACACAAGGTGGAGCTGTCGAAACCAAAGTAGAATGTAGACTAAAGTGAACGTTTATTTGTTATTTTACTGAAAATATAAAAGATTATGTTGTGCATTTGTTTATGGGATCTATTTAATTACCTGAATAAGCCTACTGAATTA
Source organism: Engraulis encrasicolus (assembly GCF_034702125.1). Classification (NCBI taxonomy): domain Eukaryota; kingdom Metazoa; phylum Chordata; class Actinopteri; order Clupeiformes; family Engraulidae; genus Engraulis; species Engraulis encrasicolus. Next base: position 20,511,359 of record NC_085861.1, on the reverse strand, counting down.
TATTATACATGATTTTAGACCTATGAACATTATAATATAATGTAATATAATAAAATAATAATATGGATATGCATCACTATGCAGTATCAACATATACTTTCGTTTGGAATTTTTTATACTGTGTAAAAAACCAACCCTTTCGAAAATCGAAATAAATTTGAGGGAATTATGGCCATCTGAAGAGTATACAACACCAAAAACTCACTGCAACTGGTTGAGCCAGCAGGCTGCGCTAACATGGCCGCCATGCGCGGACGTTCGGCTTGCATGACGGGAACGCGGACGACGCATCTAGTCTTCATATATGATGTCTGTGTTGGCCCCCCTACTCTTCACCATTTACATGCTGCCTCTTGGACGAATCATTCGCTCCCATGGTCTCAGTTTTCACTGCTATGCCAACGACACACAACTTTACATCAGCACCAAACCCTCTGCTCAGCTCCCCCCCCACACACACACACACCTCTCGTTCACTGCCTGCAAGCCATCAAAGACTGGATGACCAACAATCTCCTCAAGTTGAACAGCAACAAAACTGAGTTCATGGTGGTGGCATCGTCACTGCTCAAGAAGATGGGAGATTCCAACCTGGACATTGATGGCTG
>NC_085861.1:20480751-20495751 GCF_034702125.1 Engraulis encrasicolus | reverse complement strand
AGAGAGAGAGAGAGAGAGAGAAAGAGAGAGGGAAAGAGAGAGGGAGAGAGAGAGAGAGAGGCACATAAAGGAGAGTGTGAGCCAAAAAGAAAGGGAGGAGGCAGAGAAGCCGACAGAGAGAGATAAAGATGCGTGTCAGACAGGAGGCAGGACGGTGGGAGATATACTTTGAAAAGAGAAGCATAGAAAGGGGGAGAGGGGGGGGGTGTTGAAGGAGAGAAAAGAGATAAAGACAGAGGGAGAGAGAGAAGGAGGGACGCGAGAGAGTGGAGAGTGAGTGTGTGAGAGAGAAAGATAGAGAGGGTGGTAGTGGTAGAAGGAGAGAGAATAGATAAAGAGAGAGGGAGAAAGAGAAGGAGGGAGGCGAGACAGAGAGAGAGAGAGAGAGAGAGAGAGAGAGAGAGAGAGAGAAGGAAGAGATAAAGAGAGAGGGACAGAGAGAAGTAGGCGAGAGAGAGAGAGAGAGGGATAGTGGTAGAAGAAGAAAGAAGAGAGAGAGAGAGAGAGAGAGAGAGAGAGAGAGAGAGAGAGAGAGAGAGAGAGAGGAAGAGAGAGGAGGGAGGTGAGGGAGATGGTGGATGAATGGTGCTGGCTGGAGAGTCAGTCTGAGGGAGTCGATTCTGGACGAGAGGAGGTGAGGCAGATATGATCAGCCTTGCTGGCCAACATTGACTAGATATCAGTCACTTCCCCCCCTCACACACACACACACGGACACGCACACACACACGCACACACACACACACACACACACACACACACACACACACACACACACACACACACACACACACACACACCATGCCTCCATCACAATCCCTCAGACACTTCCCTTGTCTTCCTTTCCTCAAACCGCCATGCCAACCTCCTCTATCTTACCCATCCATCAGTGGCATAAGGCCGGTGCCAGTGCCAAAGCTTGTTACTCAGTAGTACGGTCTCATCGATGCCGCCACTACTACATCGGACATCAACACTGCTGCCAATCCCTCTGCTGCCGCTCCCACTGGCAATACTACTTCCGCTGTAATGACGTGCATGTCTAACCGTGATCTTACGCTAGGGACACATGGCAGGCAAAACGAGGGAGGCGTAGAGAGGTGAAATTCAGTGTTCCATTCTGACAGCTCAACCGTCATCAGGTCGTTGCAGCGAATCAAATGGAATGAAAAAGTCATGTTCTTGATTTGATTGGCTGCCAAAGGCAAAATTCGCTACTCATTTGCACAATATTAAACGTAGTTGAATAACTTCACTTAGCTTCGCTCCTGTTCGCTTGCCTTCGCCTGAATGAATGGCGAAGTTCGCTTTGCTTGCCCAAATTCGTGTCTACTGTATGTGTCCCGACGGTTAGCAGCCCTCGGGCATGGGTTCTCTGGTGAGAAACCTCCGAGTTGAAGGTCTACTGTAGGCCGGTAGCCGAGTGCTATTGCATCCAAATGAGGCTTCGCTTGGATGTTTCCTAACGTTCTATTGCCAAACTATGCAAGTTGCAACCTGCAAGTTAGCATCCGTTACACACAGGGCCGCTGACAGCTGCCACCACTTTTTGCTTTTCGAATAGGCACGACACAGCTCAATCGTAAAGCAAAAAGACGCGGCCGACCAGAAAAACGGCAGTGGAAAAGAGGCATCTGTCACCTTCTCAGATGATCACACAACCACAGGTGCTGGCAATCTCCCTCACTCCGTCCCATACTTGCAGAATGCTACTGACGTAGCCTATGCCCTGCTTTAAGGCATCTTCTCTGGATACCACTGCTGCCAGTAGCCCAGTCAGTGGATATCTGTCCCCACTCAAAGCCCTTGACCAACACATCCACCCCCCCCCACTCCACATACACACACACACACACACACACACACACACACACACACACACACACACACACACACACACACACACACACACACACGCTATCCTTCTTCTCCTCTGGACACCACTGGTGCCAATCCATTGCCTTCTCTCCTGGTGCCAATTTCCATCTCTCCATGTGCCCACACCTGTGCCACATTATCTTCTGTCAGCCCACATCTCCCTCATCCCCTGACAAGGACTGGGACGACTCCAACCACTCTAACCAGTGCACCACCACCAGTCATCTGCATATGTAATTCCTTCATTACATCCCTCTGTGCAGGCACTACCGTGGCACAAATGGTAGGGCACTCCTATGCTATGCAGCCAACCCGGGTTCGATTCCCGGCCCGGGTCCTTTGCCAACCCGGCTTCCCCGTCTCTCTCTCCGCACTCGCTTCCTCTCATAACCTTCACTATCCTGGCAAAAAAATATTTACATCCCTCTGTGCAGATTTAGACTTCCCCCACCATTCCTCCTGCCACTGCTGCCATTGCTACCAATGAAACAACCCAAAAAAACACCTTTAAACCTTTTACCACCAATCACCCCACCACCAATTCCTCCCATTCGTAAAATTAAGACTCTTCATCACCACAATCTCCTTCTCAGTCTCTTCCCCCCCAAATTAGCCTGCTTATCCACATTCCACCATGACCACATTCTCCATCACCATGTCCACCATGACCACATTCACCATCACCACCATCGCCACTTTCTCCATAATGACCATGTGCTTCAAAACCTAACACCCCCCCACCCCATCCCCCTCAACGGCAACCCCTCCACCACTCATCCTGTCCTGACAGCTAGGCTCCTGCTTCTGCCAATTCAAGATCACCCTTCGAACACCCCTCTCCCCTACCACCACCACCACCACCACCCTCATCCTGCAAGTTTGACTTTGATTGGTGCCAGTGCTACCAACATCGGTGCCAATCCTTCTCACTGCTTGCCGCCAACATCACCCCTCGTCCACACCGCACGTCCTGAAAGCTGCCAATGCTTGTCGCTTCTTTGTACATGCCTCACCAACACATATCCCACTATGCCCCCCATCCCCCACCCTCCTCCCTAGCCTCTTAGTGCCAACAAACCCCCCCACCGTTTCTCGTCACTATTCAGAACATGCCTTACAACCACATCTTGAATGACCCCTCCCCACCACCACCACCACCACCACCACCAGTTTCTCAGTGCCAACAAACCTCACAACCTACCCATCTTCTATCTGGTGACCCCCCCCCCCTCCATCCATTCTCTCTAGACACCATGGTTGCCAATCTCTCTCTCCCCATGGCCCTCTCTCCATGTACTGACACCTGTGCCATATGATCCTCTGTCAGCTCCAATCTCCCTCAGCTCAGACAAGGACAGGGACCAGCAGTCCAACTCCAAAGTGGCACACTAGTCATCTGGCCATGTATTTACCTCCATTCCATCTCTCCGTTCATCCATCCATTCATTCATCCATCCGCCACATTCATTCATAGATCTGTCCATCCGTTTCCTGTAGCCATCTGTTCTGGCCTGCTTGCCTGCCTCTCTCTCTCTCTTCTCTTCCTTGCCTCATTCCCTTGTTCATTCCCCCCCTCCCAGCGAGGCCAAATGACACGGGTAGCAATCAAGATAACATTGTATGTGACTGCCTGTGGCTTATGACTGTAATTGTCATTTTGGCTGTCAACGTTCGCCAACACTGTGCAGCACAACCACGGAAGTCAACAAGCGGGAAAAACGGATCAGTTGTCCTGGGCCCAGGGAGAGGGAGGGGCAAAAATCAGGTCTGCATAGAGTTGTATGCATTGGGCGGGGGCTCTTTCAGATGACTTTGTCCTGAGCTCAGCCAAAGCTGGCTGCCGTCATGAGTGCAACACACGACCAAACGTACCATAACAATACATGCCACACATAACAGCATTAGCATAGCTGGCCGCTCCACTGGTAGGCGGACTTTGGTCTGGCACGTCTTCCCGAGACAGAACATTCTCAGAGACATCGATAATGACAGTGTTTCAAATGAGTTTATGTACTACTGGATAGAAATACAGCCAATCTACTAATTATTACAAATTGTGACTAGCGAATTGACAAGCTTTGTTTTATTTTATCCTTTCATACAAATTGCAGCCTGGCAATGGAGGTAAAGTGACAGTTAAATCGAACATTACTGGTCTGACTACATATTAGCAAATGCACAAAGGTTTGTTAAATTTGTGTTTTCTTACTGACAAATTCAAATGAAATTCAGTGAATAGCACTTCAGGCAGTGGCCCTCGGCTAGCAGTATGACAACGACACGTAGCCCATCTACCTCCACAATACCCTCCATCAAGGCGAACAGAAATACCATAAAAGTGTCCTCGCATCAGTGGGCCAGTGAGGGCTGTGTTGTAAAGGCATATCAGATTGAGGTAGATTTCTGTTAGATGTATTCTGTGGACAGGAGCATACAGACAAGAAATGCAAGAAATATGGAAACTCCCAACTAATTATTTTGGCCTCCAGGGTACCAAACCTGCCCATTATGGCTACACAATGCATTTTCATAATGTATACATATTATATTTTTATTAGTGTCTGACCACATGGAAATGACTCCCTCAGATAAGCAACACATGTGTTTGTTCATCTCAGTAGCCTAACTGTTTTAATACCCCTTTTACCTTGGGCTTCTTCTCATGGACTCTGATATTTTATATGTGATGCGAGCACCAAATGGCTAATAGGCATAAAAGTGACAGTTAAATCGAACATTACTGGTCTGACTACATATTAGCAAATGCACAAAGGTTTGTTAAATTTGTGTTTTCTTACTGACAAATTCAAATGAAATTCAGTGAATAGCACTTCAGGCAGTGGCCCTCGGCTAGCAGTATGACAACGACACGTAGCCCATCTACCTCCACAATACCCTCCATCAAGGCGAACAGAAATACCATAAAAGTGTCCTCGCATCAGTGGGACAGTGAGGGCTGTGTTGTAAAGGCATATCAGATAAGAGCGAGTGCATATTACAGTCGATGTTGAATATAATAAGGCAAAAGCTGATGGCTATCAGCGCAGTAGCTCTGTGACAGGCTTTTATGAGCTGCGAGGCCCGCACCGCTCCCACTACTGTGACAGGTGGGTGACGAGATGCGACCTCAGATAGCTGTACACATAAACACAAACACGTACGTATACATGATGACACACACAGTTGTTTGTTTGTACACACACATATACTGTACACACTATAATACACAGACAAAGACAGAGACACACAGAAACGCATGCACATGTGCACACACGCACACGAACGAACACATCCACACACACGCACGCGCGCACACACACACACACACACACTCACACACACACGCACGCACGCACGCACACACACACACACACACACACACACACACACACACACACACACACACACACACACACACACACACACACACACACACACACACACACACACACACACACAGGGCTTTGGGACGGTGTCACATTTTTATTACCATCCTTCAAGACAACAACATTTTTTTTCCTCTCATTATTTGGGATTTTTTTTCCCCCTTCACCTTCTTTTTTTGCTGATTTTAATTAGTTTGCGGGAGTCAGTACTACGGTATAATGGGCTGTCGGAAGGAAGGACAAGCTGTGACTGGGAGCCATGTACATCTGCACTGAAACACACACGCACTCACACACACACACCACACACACACACACACACACACACACACACACACACACACACACACACACACACACACACACACACACACACACACACACACACACACACAAAGGCACACGCACACATACATACACACATACACACATACTACACATGCACACACACATGCACACTTACAAATACTCTGTGACACACACATCTGTGTCAGTATGTACTCATTATGACATTAATAAATCACAGCACTGGCCTACACTCACATCAGCCGGTGAAAAATCCATTCAGATGAAGCTTCAAAGCACACACACACCCACACACACACACGCGCGTACGCACACACACACACACACACAAAGAGACTGACAGAAGGACTTATAAGCTATTAAAAATATCAAGTGGCTTTATTGATTTTGAGAAGGAAAGGAGCGAAACGACCATCACAGGAGTGTTTGAGGAGATGGTGGCTGTGGGGGAAGCGATTGGTGGATGGATGGAGTGGAGGGGGAGAGGGGGGAGTTGGGGGTCTGGCTGATGACTGAGTATGGCGGAGAGCGTCCTCTGTGCATGACATTGACAAAAAAAGACAGTGAAACGGGAATGGTGGAGGAGATGGGTGGAGGGAGCGGTGAGGAGCGAGTGGGTGGGGGCAGATAGAGTAGAGAGAGAGATGTTCCGTTGGCCCATTGTTTCCGGGTTCTATTATTGCAAGGGGGGGGGGGGGAAATCCCCCTTTAGGCAGTCCTAAGGACTGTTCTATTCAGTGTACGAGTATTATGAAACGAAACTTTAGGCAGAAAGGAACCTGGTCATGTTAGGTGCCCATAGCAACCTATTACATTGGCATATCTCTATATACTTAAGGAATCTCTGGTGGGGGGCATGGAGGGTATGAGGAGTTGGGACATAATTTATGGAATAGCCATCATCACAAACGTGGTGGGAAGTTGATACAATAGACCAGTGATTCTCAAACCATGGGCCACTGGTGGGTCCCGAATGTATTCCAAGTGGGCCTTGAAATCATTTACTAAAAATCAATGATAATGTTTTTTTGTGTGCCTTGCTTTTGGTTATTTATTTGAGTTGTATTGTTTACTAGGTAACAGGTGGACCCCATATTTTGTGAAAATTTCAAGTGGGCCCCAAGCTGGAAATGGTTGGGAACTCCTGCACTAGACTAATTGCCATCACAAATGTCTGAAAAACAGATGATGGCAATGGTATGGAGGGTGTGAGGAATGTGGGGTCATAGCTAATGTCAGGGGTTCCCAAACCTCACCTCTGACAAAATAAACAATAAAACTCAAATAAATAGTCAACAAATGGAAGGTGTTGGTTATAAGGAAGGGGTGTTGACCATAGTTTTTTGTCTGATTGTGGCGCTGTTTATTCATTCTATCAAGTATCTGACATCTGAAGAGTGCTTGAGGAGATGGGAAGGTGAAATGGGGGTGTGTTTTGTGTTGTGGTGGTGGTTATGGTTGAGGATGTGTTTTAGTAATGGCTGAATATGGCTTAGTCCTCATCGCATATGTGTCAAAAATTCAGGAGGAGAGGGGATAGGAGGGGTGGTGGTGGTGATGGTGGTGGTGATGAATGGTGGTGATTGAGGGCGGTGATGGTGGTGGTGGTGGAGGGTGATGGTGGTGATGAATGTTGGTGGTGGTGATGGTGGTGGAGGTGGGGGGTGGTGGTGGTGATGGTGGTGGTAATGGAGGGTGGTGATGGTGGTGGTGGTGATGATGGTGGTGGTGGTTGGTGATGGTGGTGGTAGTGGTGGTGATGATGGTGGTAATGGTGGTGATGGTGGTGGCGGTGGAAGTGGTGGCAGAGGTGGTGATGATGGTGGTGATGGAGGTGGTGGTGATGGTGGTGATGGAGGTGGTATAGTGGTGGTGGTGATGGTGGTGATGGAGGTGGTATAGTGGTGGTGGTGATGGTGGTGGTGGTAATGGAGGGTGGTGGTGGTGGTGGTGGTGGTGGTGGTAATGAAGGGTGGTGGTGGTGATGGTGATGGTGGTGGTGGTGGTGGTGGTGATGGTGGTGGTAATGGAGGGTGGTGGTGGTGGTAATGGAGGGTGGTGATGGTGGTGGTGGTGATGGTGGTGGTGGTAATGAAGGGTGGTGATGGTGGTGGTGGTGGTGGTAATGGAAGGTGGTGGTGGTGGTGGTGGTGGTAATGAAAGGTGGTGATTGTGGTGGTGGTGGTGGTGGTGGTGGTGTTGGTGGTGGTGGTGGTGGTGGTAATGAAGGGTGGTGATGGTGGTGGTGGTGGTGGTAATGGAAGGTGGTGGTGGTGGTGGTGGTGGTGGTGGTGGTGGTGGTGGTGATGGTGGTGGTGGTGGTGGTAATGGAAGGTGGTGATTGTGGTGGTGGTGGTAATGGAAGGTGGCGATGGTGGTGGTAATGGAGGGTGGTGATGGTGGTGGTGGTGGCATGGTACTCAACCAAATGACCTCATGCACAAGCCTGACAACTGAAAACTGTGAAAAATCACATCTCTTTTCTATGGGTCATTGTTTCAATTTCAACACTTAGGGCAGTCCATACCTTTTTCAGTGGTGGTAGAGCTCGGTGTGTGTGTGTGTGTGTGTGTGTGTGTGTGTGTGTGTGTGTGTGTGTGTGTGTGTGTGTGTGTGTGTGTGTGTGTGTGTGTGTGTGTGTGTGTTTAAACAGCTGCTATGGAGACAGACCAAAATCTGGTGAATGGCATGTACATGAGGGAAAGAAGAAATGAGCATACACCTGCACACATGCACACGCACACACGCACGCACACACACACACACACACACACACACACACACACACACACACACACACACACACACACACACACACACACACACACACACACACCACGCAAAGCTCCATCACAACCGTAAATGGCAGGGACTCGCCTGAGTGTTGAAATTGAAACAATGAGAATGAAATCTCCTAGTAATCCTCCTACATCGCTAATACATGGCTACATGGGATCACTCCCAAGGTCTCGATATTTTGGCTACGGGTCTATAACCACATGCATGATGGGTATTATACAACATGGCTTTTTACTCTCTGACTTAATCTTGAGGCGAGCTGCAAATGCACACTGCGAAAAGTAAAAAGGTGTCAAGAGAACACTTTTGACAATAGGCCGTGTTGTGACGCCATGCAGAGTCAATCAATAGCGCCAGACTAGTTATTTGTTTTGCTTTGTTGTTTTTAGAATAAAAAGAGTGATCGCACCGCTTGGGCCCAAAACCTCAGGTGATCCACTCTACTCATGAAGCGTGAAAATTGAGCTTGTGAATATCTTCACATTAGGAGGTTTGCTAAAGGCCCATTTTCACAACCCTACAATGGAATGGCCTTCCTAATGGAGACAAAAAGATTCAATTATGTGGCGATAAGTATTTTGGTATTGCGGGTCTGTGAAGACAAAGCACCCTCACACACAAACACACACTCACACGTTGACACACTGCCAAAAAGAGTTTCTCAGTTCTGTTATGGGTCATGAGCTTCAGGGCATAGACACTGTGTGTGTGTGTGTGTGTGTGTGTGTGTGTGTGTGTGTGTGTGTGTGTGTGTGTGTGTGTGTGTGTGTGTGTGTGTGTGTGTGTGTGTGTGTGTGTGTGTGTGTGTGTGTGTGTGTGTATGTGCGTGTGCGTGTGCGTGTGCGTGTGCGTGTGCGTGTGTGTGTGTGTGCAGGCCGATTCGAGTCAATCTAGTGCCCTGGCCATATACCCCCTTTTCTTTTCGACCATTTAAAAATTAACATAGCTTTTTACATCTGGTTGAGCACAGCTGATGTGCCTAAAGTTATGCTGAATGCCCATGATTGTTTTTTTATTTTTTATTTAAGATTTTAATTCAATTGATGTTCCAATTCTGTAGGGCTTTTGGATGGCCCTAAGACATTTGGTGCTCTAGGTGAACGCGTCTGCCTATGCCTAGCGCTGGCCCTGCAAACACTTACTACGCCATTTGTCACCAGGGGAACATGTCGTGGAAAACTCTTCCAATTCTTATACTCTCAATTTTTCTCCTCTCCTCTCCTCTCCTCTCCTCTCCTCTCCTCTCCTCTCCTCTCCCACTCCATACGCACACATTTACATGAGTGATTCTCTAATTCGGCTACACTTTTAAGTCCGTGGATTTTATTTGGCAATTCCACTAACTATTAACTGCATCCAATGATGTTTTTGACATTAGAAAACATTTATCTTTCATATAATACAGAAAGTGTAGACATAGCATTATTTCCCTCAGCAAGAATGAATATTTAATACTGGTTTTGGGCGTTTTCATGCCGTCCTGTTTTCCAAATGTCAGATTTAGTCTTCATATTAGCATGTAAAGAAACTTGTTTTGCCCAAGACGATTGCAAATGTTGATTCACAGTAATCATCACAATATGACAAAACTGTCAGAAAGACCACTGTCCTTTCCATTATACATGAAATTTGCCATTTTGTGTGTGTCCGTGAAAACTGTGTTAACCGTGTCACGGTCTGAAACCTCCTCCATAAATCAGTAATGGTTTGGTCTTAGGCCATACGAATAACATCACGTGATGTCATAACCTCTTTGGCAGGATACAGAAAGACTTTTTGGTAAATTTTGAGCTCCATCCTTCCATAATTTAATCCCTTCTTTTTCATGTTCTCATAGCGGGAAAATTGCCCGTCAACGGTGTTATCAACATATTCATAAGAATCTGAATTAGAAATCACATGTAGAAAAACACAGATAAAGCATACAGATACATGAGTTGATTAAGGTGTTGTGGTGGAACTTCTGAGGTCCTCAGTTAGCACAACACCATAAAAATGGCTGAAACGTCAATGGTGTTACCGTCAATGGTGTTACAATTAAGTATGACAGTCAGGGTTGCCAGATGAGGCTGATGATTTCCAGCCCAAAAAATGATCAAAATCCGCCCTAAAAACCCGCCCAATTCTATTGATTTATATGGCAGTGGGAAGGTTTTTCTGATAGATGCCATTTTTACCCGCACACGGCCATCCTAAGCAGCCCAATTGGGCGGGAACCAGCCCAATCTGGCAACACTGATGACAGTTGAGGAGGAGTATGTTTTTGCCAATTTATATCCATATTGACAGACAAACAAACAAAGTAATTTGTGTTCTAGGGAGATGGGTTTGTCTGCTCTGTTTTTTCTCCTAAAAAAGTGCCGACTTGTTCCCCTGCACTTTTGACCGTAACACAGTTGAGTAACACGGTTGACTGTTTTGAAAGTGTTTTTGCGCTATTGATCCCTTATGTGTTGGAAAAATCCTATGAACATACACTAGGGATTATCTCTGGAGAAGGAAGTCTTGTGTAAGGAGGGTGACTATATTCAAATCAGACGTTACAGGGATTTATGATGAAAATGTGTCAGTCTGTATCACAGTGACTCATAAAATCCTACTTATGAAGCTCAACAATCACATTTTCTATATCAGTTGCACAGATTAATGACAACATTACTGCTAAGGGACATAAGCACTTTCAAACATATATTGTTTCAACTCTGTAGTATTTTTATATATGTTTGAAATGACATAGTATTTGTCCATAACACCGTTGACAAAATAATTAAGCAAATGTTCGCTTTCATTAGAGTATTTATCAAATGATTTAAGATTAAGCTTGGCAATTTGTTTGTTTGGAACCTTAAATATATACACTATGTAAACATCTAGGTCATTTAGTTAAAAAAAAATACTGATAATTGACATTTTGCTTTTGCCAAAAGCGTAGGGGAATCGTAGAATCACTCACATACACACAGAGTAGAAAAGTTTGGACTCGAGAGTAGAAAAGCTTGAAGAAACCAGACTACTGTAGGTAAGTGTTTGGTTTACTGTGTTTTTCTATGGGCTGTTCCTCTCCCCTGGTGACGAATGGCAGAGTGTGTGTGCATGCGTGTGTGTGTGTATGTGCGTGCGTGCCGTGCGCGCATGCGTGTGTGTACGTGTGTGTGTGCGTGCATACGTGCTTGCGTGTGTATGGCACACTTGGCATATTAAGTGTCCAGATGGCCTTGATGGCCCTTATTGGCCCTTTGCTCCTGAATGACAGCAGGGAGGCATGGGATTGGATGGATCGGTCAGCAGGGTGGGGCGGGATTGGTTGGATTACTCTGACACTAGTCACTAGCCACCAGCAGCAGAGGCAGGCATAGACACGGTGGTCAGAAAGGGGCATTCCTGACATATGATACAGTATTTTTGTCCCGGCCAATTAAATTCAATGACCTGCTCGGTCAGTTGAAACCTGCAAATTCTGACTCTCAGCAACTTAAGGGCAGTCATAGGTAAGCGCTTAGAGTGTTATACTTGTAGCCCAAAGGTTGCAGGTTCGACTCCTGACCCATCAGGTGTGTGGGGGGAGTGATTAACCAGTGCTCTCCCCCATCCTCCTCCATGACTGAGGTACCCTGAGCGTGGTACCGTCTCACCGCACTGCTCCCTCTTAGGCGCCATTGGGGGCGGCCCCCTTGCACGAGTGAGGCATACATGCAATTTCGTTTTGTGCAGTGTGGACTACTGTGTCACAATGAGAACGGGAGTTGGAGTTTCCCAGTTGTGCTTTCACTTCACTAACTTCAATGACCTGCTCAGCCAGTCGAAACCTGCAAATTCTGACTCTCAGCAACATTGCAGATAATGTTTTTCAATGTTTTCTCCCATGGGGCTCACACACAGTCTACTAAGGGAATATACACATGGAAGGGCTTTTGTTACCTCCGCCAAGGACGTAATGTTTTCGGTAGCGTTGGTTTGTCTGTCTGTTTGTTTGTCTGTCTGTCTGTCTGTCTGTCTGTCTGTCTGTCTATCTGTCTGTACATCAGCAGCATAACTCAAAAACTAATTAACGGATTTGGACGAAACTTTGTGGAGTTGTTGATAATGACCCAAGGAAGAAGTGATTAAATTATGGTGGTGATACGAATCACGAACCGGAACCAGGACCTTTATAAAGATTCTTCACCAATGCTGGCCTATAAATCTAGAAGCCTAGCCTGGGAACTCCCATACTGCCTTTACTTCTACACAATCGTTTCGATCTGAAAGATACTCACTTGTGATTAGGTCTGGAGTTAACCAGGCAACTAGACGCCCCTAGTGACCACAAATTGAATCGCGGGGCAAAACATTCCAATTTCTAACTCCACAAAAAGAGGGCAGAAAGACTTCAAAATGAAAATAGTGTAGCATAATCAAATGTTCTATCGAGCAGCTTCCTTGGCGGAAGTCTGCACTCTCTGAGTGCTTCTAGTTTTGTTTCGAAAAACGGCTGTGTCGTTTGTTATACCTGTGTTGTTTTGTTAGGTTTGGTGGGCTGCTTTTTGGGGGCTTTTCCCTTTCAATATTCAATGTAAAGCAAGCACTCGCTGTCTACTTGTCATTTTCATTTGCAAAGATATTGAATAAAAACTTCATCATCATCATCATCATCATCATCATCATCATCATCATCATCATCAACATCAACATCATGAACATCATCAAACAAACAAGTCTCTATTCTCTCCTAATGAGTACATGATCCTGGACAACACAGCTCCCTGCATCCCTCCTACATCTCTCTCTCCCCTGACTCTCTGTTCCTCTCTGTCACTGTCCTATCAATGAAGGCCAAAGAAGCCTACCAGAAATCAAGTGGCAACGTTAGTTCTGGACAGACCGTAGTTTTGCATTTCATTGACTGGTCAGTTGATGGTTTCAGGGTGTGGCTCCAGAAAGCTCACCAGTGAAAGTCAAGTTTAGAGAGGAAGTTGACCTTGTTGAAGAAGGTGGAAGAAAAAAGAAATACCTGCTGACATCTCGAAAAAACAGATGTGCAAAAGCACAGTAAATAAACATATGGGAGATTCAGAGGTCTGCATAGTGTGGGGAGTCTTCTGGCTCTGTTTAACCCATAGAGGTCTAATTGCCCTTGAGAAACAAATCTGTAACTCTGTGAGTTTTTGTCATTGAAACACATAAGTTACACCATTAGAAACCCCAGACCTTCCTCAGACCATTAAATAAATTATATAGCTGGCCCAATTTAACGAAAGTGAAAAGAAATCTTCGCATATTCTGTACTCTCTGCCTGTAGCAGCCACACCTATAGCTATTCACATGTAAAGTACCGGTGCTTGAGTGGCTATTCAGAGGTGACAACACGCCCCTTTCAGGTAGGGTAAACACAGCAGACGTAGAGTGACAGGGGGTTGGGGCTATCAGAGCACATGGGGATTGACAGGGGTGTGTGGGCTATTAGAGGTTTGTTCACACCTATCTCATTAGTATTCAAATGAGACAGGCAGTGGCAGTGACATAGTCATTCTTTTTTGCATTTTGTATGAAAACAACAAAACATTTCTAAATGCCCTTTTCACTTTTATGCTGCCAACACATTTGTTTACAAGATTCAAACTTCAAAAGTCTTGGCTAGATATATTTATTGTGTGTTTTCTTGAACTTTTTGAAGACCTCTGAAACCTGTTTTTTTGTACAGTTGTGTTTATACTCAATTTAAATAAAACATGTTTGTATGACATCCAATTTTTTTTCAGATTTATCTTGTCAGGCTTTTCACAATACAACCATATATTCCACTTTTGCATAGATGCTTACTGTTAGTTGAAAATACTTGAAAATGTCAGGGTGGTGCAAGCAGCCTAAAAGCCTCTGAAAGGCCTTAGTCCTCAGAGGGTTAAGAACATGTACCTGTATATTGCAGCACGTCTGAGCTGCACCTAACCAATGGGAATGCACCTTATTATGCCTACGTTACCTCAGTGAGCTGCACCTAACCAATGGGAATGTACCTTATTATGCCCACGTTACCTCAGTGAGCTGCACCTAACCAATGGGAATGCACCTTATTATGCCTACGTTACCTCAGTGAGCTGCACCTAACCAATGGGAATGCACCTTATTATGCCCACGTTACCTCAGTGAGCTGCACCTAACCAATGGGAATGCACCTTATTATGCCTACGTTACCTCAGTGAGCTGCACCTAACCAATGGGAATGCACCTTATTATGCCTACGTTACCTCAGTGAGCTGCACCTAACCAATGGGAATGCACCTTATTATGCCTACGTTACCTCAGTGAGCTGCACCTAACCAATGGGAATGTACCTTATTATGCCTATGTTACCTCAGTGAGCTGTACCTAACCAATGGGAATGCACCTTATTATGCCTATGTTACCTCAGTGAGCTGCACCTAACCAATGGGAATGTACCTTATTATGCCTACGTTACCTCAGTGAGCTGCACCTAACCAATGGGAATGAAGAGTTCAGATGCAAAACCCCCTAACTCCATTTCTGAAGACCTGCACTTCTCTATTTTTAGAGAACCCTGTTGTTGGTTTGGTTTACATTCATGTACTTGATAATACATAGTAATACACCGTGTTCCACATTATTACGCAAATTACATTTTTCGCTGTTTCCC
>NC_085861.1:20445751-20453251 GCF_034702125.1 Engraulis encrasicolus | reverse complement strand
TTTACAGTGTGACTGTTTAAATACCCTTGAATGTTTGTGATGAAAGCATCATTTGAGATATCTGTAGGAATTCACATTTTAGTGTTACCCCTCTGACCATTTCGCTGTTCTTTTTTTTAATAAACGACGTTTTGGTACTAGACCTTCATTGCCTGATGAAGGTCTAGTACCGAAACGTCGTTTATTAAAGAAAGAACAGCGAAATGGTCAGTGTGCGGGAGTTTCTTTAAACTATTGCTGAGTGACCCATGGTGCCATCTCCGACGCACCTGACAGCTGAGGTGTGCGAAAAAAGCCGAAGTTTAAAGTGTTACCCCTCTAAAATGAATCTTGTGTACATTCTAGGTTGCCTGCACGATATGGGTTATATGCTGCATTGCAGGAAATATACTTATGAACAATCAATATGTCTGTACTACGCCACACTTCCTCTATGTGACAGCAAACAGGTAGTCTAACACTGTTAATAATAGAAGGTGTGTGCTCTGCAATTCAGACACTGCGACTGGAACACATGAAAAAAAAAATCATATCGGGAAATGATTATGTTTCAATGGCCATAATAATCAGTTGTGGAAAATACTAATTAAGCGAAGGTGAAGAATCGAATTTGATTTTTATATGAAAAAAAGGATTAATTTGGACTTCAATTAAGTTGACTTAATTTGTCCATTAGTGTTAATTTACGCATTTGTGAGCATTGGCTGTAAATGTGTGTTGGCATGTATAAATTTGTGAATAATGCTTTTTTCACAGCACATTAATTCTGTGTGCATTCTTAAATAGGTGTGGAATTAGCCTAATCTGCCTGCCAGCTCCATAGGGCCTCTCATCAGTCAAGCGCTAGCAATTTCGGGCGGCAGTTTTTGAATCCCAGTGTTTCTTATTTGCTGTGGGGGTGATGCAACATCATGTTAATCTTCAGTGACAGACAGCAGAGGGAGGGAGCTTTCGGGTGTGAGGGTTGGGGGGTGGGGGGTGATAAATTATTTACAAATATCCTCCTCTCTTGGACGTGTTTATTTGCACTGATCTGACGATCGTCAAGGGATGGGAATTTATCGTCAGCAAAGGCGAGTGTGTGTGCGCGCGCACACACACACACACACACACACACACACACACACACACACACACACACACACACACACACACACACACACACACACTACAACTCCATATCAGTTAAAGCATTATGTACTTCACTGTGCTGCACTTTATTTGTCAAAACTGCATTCTGCTTCCATAACCTGCCATGTTGCAACGATTCATTTATCACTTGCAAAGCTGCATAAATAAATGACTACAAAGATCCAAATCTAGCATACCTTTCATTAGGAATTTCTTTTGCAATTATATTCTAAATTCCAATGCTATTCATTCATAATCTAATTATTGGGTTGGCATTATTCAGTTATTGTAAAAGTTACCACATATGTAAAGACAAAGGAATTCAGTCAATTATTATTTACCATAACACAGGCACTGACCATTGACAGATCCCATTGACTTGCAAGAGGCAGACATGAACCACCATTGATGAGTGCATGACTGAACGTATTAGAATTATTATTTGTAGAAGTTATTGTGTTATGTCTATTGTAATATAGATGTATTGAATGTTAACATATTTTTCATGCATTACTATCCAATTCATGTTGTGGTAGTCGGTGTAGTCTTTTGTTTATTGACGAAACTGAATGAGTGTCAATGAAACTGTCTCTGTGTGTGTGTGTGTGTGTGTGTGTGTGTGTGTGTGTGTGTGTGTGTGTGTGTGTGTGTGTGTGTGTGTGTGTGTGTGTGTGTGTGTGTGTGTGTGTGTGTGTGTGTGTGTGTTTATGCCATGTTCAGGCAGCATAAGGTGTGCCTTCTGTCTACAGAAACCTGCTGAGACCAGAGGTAAATTGGAGAAGAGCTGGGAACAACAAGACAAAAGAAGAACAAATACAAAGAGAAAGGGGGGCAGAAGAGAGAAAAACAGATCTTGATAGACTGAAATGAATTGAAGAAGGATATGCCATAAACACTCTCAGAAATAAAGGTAGGCCTACAGAACTCGTCGCTGTGGCAATACCCTCAAGGGGAGTACCATTACGTCACTTGATTGGTACCCCAAAAAAGAGGTGCGTTCAATTTCTTGCAATGTCGATCAATGTGCATCTGGCACCTCTTTTTTTGGGTACCAATCAAGCGACGCAATGGTACTCCCCTTGAGGGTACTGCCACAGCGACGAGTTCTGTACCTTTATTTCTGAGATTGAAGGATAATATGAGCGAGAAATTAAGGGATAGAGGATTGAGTAAACTTGATGAACCTGCTAAGCATCCATATCACAATCAGGGTCCGCCCCCCCTTTTTGAATCTTTGGGGCTGGGTTTGGCTTTGGCAAGGTGAAAACAGCAGAATAGCTTTTTTTTTTTTAAATGGCTTTACAAAAGTGAATGGTCATGGCATTTCCCAAGGCAGTAGAGGGGCAATTTGAACTTAAACAACAGTTTGATCCCACTCACAGCCTTCAACTAACTAATTCAATTGAATCCAGACTAACATGCTCACATCTGGCTTGCCAGGCTGAGAGGCAGATGCAAGGGAGAATAGACAGAGAGAGCAGCAGAGGAGAGATGATGAAAATTAGCCTGAGCCAGATGGACAGACAAAAGGACAGAAAAACAATCAGACAGACAGACAGACAGAAAGGACAGGCAGGTAGAAAATCAGAGAGACAGACATTAATTATTTTAAAAGCCATTCTTTGTATGGACACTGGAAAATGAGTCTTAATTGGCTATAAATGGTATAAATGATGATTTCTGTTGGGCTGATGTAACCTATCTGTCCCTACCAAATAAATGTAAACACATACAGATGGAAAATAGTACAGAGACAGAGGAGGCAAGGTGAGAACAGCTGAGGGAAATGCCCAGATGACCTGCTGTCCCAGGAGAAAGTGCAGCCTCGTCCTCTGGTGTGTGTGTGTGTGTGTGTGTGTGTG
This sequence comes from Engraulis encrasicolus, assembly GCF_034702125.1. Lineage (NCBI taxonomy): Eukaryota > Metazoa > Chordata > Actinopteri > Clupeiformes > Engraulidae > Engraulis > Engraulis encrasicolus. The sequence goes on along the minus strand of NC_085861.1, from coordinate 20,450,258 downwards.
CGTGTGCGTGTGCGTGTGCGTGTGTGTGTGTGTGTGTGTGTGTGTGTGTGTGTGCGTGTGCGTGTGCGTGTGCATGCTCGTCGTCCGGGACTAATCCACTTAGGTACTCGGCTATGCCTCCTCGAATTAAGCAGCAGGGTCAACACACACACACACACACACACACACACACACACACACACACACACACACACACACACACACACACACACACACACACACACACACACACACACACACACACACACCCATGGACGAAATGTCATTGCATACACATAGAAACACATACACACAGGCGCGCACACACACACGCACACACACACACACACACACACACACAGACACACACACACACACACACACACACACACACACACACACACACACACACACACACACACACACACACACACACACACACACACACACACACACACACACACACACACACACACACACACACACACACACACACAGCCAGGTCAAATTTAATTAGCCAAGTGTCTTCCTGTCACCGGTGGAACCTGACCAGTGGGCACAGATGGCCCCCCATCAATGGAGACAGAGAGAGAGAGAGAGAGAGAGAGAGAGAGAGAGAGAGAGAGAGAGAGAGAGAGAGAGAGAGAGAGAGAGAGAGAGAGAGAGAGAGACCGTAAGAGAGACAGAAACAGACACAGAACAGAGACATAGCTAGAGATAGAGAGAGGACCAAGGACCATGGGGGATAAAGATGAGCAATGACAAAGGAAAAATAAGGTGCTACAGTAAATTAAAGGTAGGGTTGGAGATCTTTGAAAAACGGTTCCTGTGAGCTATATTTTTGAAAATACACAGCCCGCCTCTCCCTTCAGCCCTCCCCTCAAAGCCACGCCTTCAAAACACATGAACGCGCATGCAGTCTGTCAAGTGTTCGGATTATCCCGGGAACCCACGAGAGCTCACGAGGCGGGGGGGCGGGCTAGAAGCCACGACAAAGCGACTAGCCAAGCTAACTTCCAGCCATGGCACTGTCTCCGGCTACGGTAAGAATGTTCAACATCACAATAAACGCACAGGCCGTCATGGTTGCCATTTCAAGAAATATTGATGACAGTAGATGTATACTAGATTAGTTATTGAACTTGACTTGATACGTGTTACTTAGATATCTCATTCTAACTTCCTAACACTGATGACAGATGCTATACTGTCATCCCTACAGTAGTTCTAGCCAGTAGCTACAGTACTGACACATGGATTTATTTTGACAGATGTGTACCGCAGTATACATTTTACTATTGTATTTATATATACCCGACACCACAATCCGTAGTGTTTTAGGCTATGACTTCAGATTTCACTTGGGTTGTCGCACGCGCAGACACAGGGACAGAGGGAGTAAAGAAAAACAACCGAACAGATCAACGCTAATGAAATTGTTTTGGCTGACGATATTTTCATATGCTTTAGACCTTCCACGACCACGAGAGCTCCAGCTCTGACTTTCCTGGCCCATCACAATCATAACGACCTAACAGCCCAGTAGGACCGATGGCCAGAGATGGAGGAGGAGGAAGATAGACGCAGCAGAGGTCGGGGGTATTGATTAGGGAGACTCCAACAGAATTGACGCCCTGCTAACTGTAAGGATGTACATTCATCCCTCAATAACATTGTCCTGCTGTATTCCTCCAGATGTGTAAGTATTGTAATGGATGTTATCACAACGGATGTACTCTATATCGCAACACGAGTAGGCTACACGAGTACACCTGTTGTGATAACCATTACAATATTTCTACTCCTATGAGTAGTAGTGTGATATTACATGGTTGTAGGTACACAACACCAGTGGTAGTTCAAGTACATCCATAAAAGCCCATCTACTTCATACATCTGTGTAACCCCTGGCACAACACCAGTTTGTAAGAAATTGACTGAAAACGTTGTATGCATACAATTGGCACATCTTTAACACAATAATGATTGCTTATGTCCATATTGGTCTTATTGTCAATAGAGTTATTTAGTCCCCATCATCAAATAGAAAATGCACTACATAAAATGTATTTATTGCTTTGCAGGCCTTGATTCAATCATTGAATTTGAAGCAATCCCATCGGTTACTGCAGCGTGCCCTGACCCGTGACCCCAGTTTGATGTTCGACCTGGCACATGACATCTGGTCCTCAGTCACAGCCCAGTAGCACAACCAACCTGGCGCCTCTGCGCTATCTGTAAGGAGATGCCCATGAACATTGAAAGGAAATGCTGTGGTGTTCTCAGTTTTGATAAGACTTTGGGCTGATGTAGGACCAGGTGAGAGAAACGGTCTCTTCAGGCATGCAGCCTACAGACAGTATGGGGCACTTGAACAGGGCTAACGTTGTAATACACAGTACAATACCCAGGATTAGCCAGGGTTACCCTGCTCCACTAGAGCAATATAAAAGGTTTATACAGAGTACGGTATAAAACACACAAACCGGCAGTGTGCAGACTTTTATTATTTTTCATTATCTGTAGGAGCATTCATCTGTACATCTCACCTTTTTGGTTTGGAACCACGTTTGTCTTGTTACCATTGTTTTTTTCATACATAGAAAATAAATGCAACCTGTCAAATGTTCTTCTGATTGTGGTCTTGTGAAATATATAAATTATGTAACCATGCATTTTCAGTCAGAGAATGAATTAAAAAAAGCCACACAGTCAAATTGTGTCCCAATATTTACTGTCATTGAAATGTATGGACAATTTAAACAATGTATTACACATGACACTAGATACATTACTTTATACTATATTTACAGTTGTCATTACCACACAAAAACTCTGGGAAGGTGGGTAAGTGCAGCAGCTGTGAAGGGCCTAGTTTGAGGTTGGAGGCGTCTGTGCTGTAAAAAGATAAACAGAATTAGAAATCACATATCTGACAGTAGCTCCAGTGACATTTTAAATGTAAGTAACCTGGGTTGTTGGGGCAGAGACACCAAAAATAACTCCTTTATCTGGGCTCACCTGGTTGTGAGTGTCTGCGGTCAGCCATCCCTCTTAGGGTAGAAAGTCTTCTGCGCAGGACGGTGCCCTGAAGGTTGACGTTCACAGTATGCAGCCTTCTTGTCCTGGAACTTTTATTGTGCAATTTTCCATATCTGTAACAAGCAATGTGTTAGACTATATTAGGGCTTCATTACATCAAATTACACAGCAGGGTTTTACAGGGTGTTGGCTACAGTCCCAGGACCTAAGTGGACTTGTGTGCCTTGCTCAAGTGCACTTCAGCTGTGGATGGAGGTGTAGGTAGGGAGAGGTAAGGATGGGATTTCAACCTGCTTCTCTCTGATCTTAGGACCACCTCTCACCATCAGGTGATGGCTGGCTGCTACCTCAAATTTCATTCATGGCCCTAGTTTTGTTCTGTAATCAGCATTGTTTTGACCTTACACAAATAAATGTAAATGCATTCTGCACCATGGGGGGCTGTGAAGACCTTTGAGAATATTTGCAGAACTACATACTGAATTGAGCCATCCGCCTTTCTCTTGGTTGGTGTGTTGAGATGGTGACTGCAGTCCAGGCTTCTTGGATTGGAGGAGAAAAGCTGTGGCTTTTACTGGCATAAGTATGTGGTTGTGGAAGGACCCTGTCGGCTGTTGACCTGAGGGAAAAAAAGAGCACAAATTGCATATTAGCACAGAGCCCATGCTTAGACCATAGACAGATAAATCATCTGGCACAATCTGCATGCAACCAACAGAACCTAGAAAGAGAAAGATTAGCAGCAATACACAAAGGGGACAAGTATACAAAAACATGCAAAGTGTTCTGATAAGGTGCATGGAGGTAGTCTGTGTTGATTCCAGCAACCTCAAAGACTGAAAAGTGTCCCAGTGTGTTGAATTGAAAACTTGGCGCGTGCGCGCGCACACATAGGAATATCATAATTTAGTAGTGTATCAATTACAACTACAGGATCTGTTCGCTTTTGTCAGATAGAACCATTGTTTTCCAAAGGCAGATCATTCCAAAAAGGATAGTAGTATCTGCAACTGGACGAAATTACACCCACAAACATGAATAAAATAAACTACCAGTGTGCGGTGATTCATTCTTCATTTACTTGGCAGCCTTGATATGTTGTGAAACAGGAGCAAGGAACAGCTATGGAAAACACCACACCTTGGAATGGACAAAGCAGAACATTTCAATATAACCAGGGTAAAACAAAATGTACCGGCATCTCCATGTGATCATTCAGTGTAGCCATCACAATAAAGATCTGCCGTGTAGCCGTCATGGTCATTAGGTGGTATTTATCAAATGCAAAACTACCGTCTTCTCAAAAACGACATCAGCGAGTTAACAACATTACACCCACAATCATGCAAACATTTGAAAACCCAAGGCAATCTATTTTGCAATGCTGGAGCGGCGAACAGGTTGTGCTTGTGCTTGCTACTATTACCAGAGTCATACAACAGAGACGTACCAAAGCAAAACATGCAAACGATATATTTTTGTAAAC
>NC_085861.1:20415751-20420751 GCF_034702125.1 Engraulis encrasicolus | reverse complement strand
TGCGTGTGTGTGTGTGTATGTATGTGTGCGTGGCGTGCGTGCATGTGTGTGTTCTTGCGTAGTGAAGTTTAGGTAGGCTACTCACCTACAGGCTGGTATCCTTGTCTCTGAGGGCCTCCAAAGGGGGTCCGGCTCATGAACGCTCCCCCATCAATCGACCCGTACGACATCTTCAACTCCTCTCTCACTCGTCACTCGCTCTTATCTCTACTGCAAGTATAATCTGCAACAAGCAAAACGTACACATGCATGGATGACTTGTTATTATTGTCTTTCAATTTCGTTCTTATTTCATATCAGGCCCCGTCATTGGATCCACACAACATCCACGGCTCCTCTATGTCTCTCTCTATCCAGCCAATTGAATCCACAGTAAACTAAATTAATTAGTATTAATTAATTACGGTCTTGTAATTTCTTTGTTTAATACTCTCCCTAGTCAATGGACCCATATTATGTTCTCAACTCCTCTTTGATTCTCTCTCTCTCTCTCTCTCTCTCTCTCTCTCTCTCTCTCTCTCTCTCTCTCTCTCTCTCTCTCTCTCTCTCTCTCTCTCTGCTGCAGAGATATTTTTCTAACAAAATGAATGTGAAATTAAACTTATTGAAAAGTATTGTCTTTTATTTAATTAGTGTCTTTTAATTTCTTTCTTATTTTATAACGCTCTTCCGTCAATCAACAAGTAAAACATCCTCAACTCCTCTCTGGCTCTCAGACCACATCAGCTGCGATATAGTTTGAATAGAACAACAAGTGCATGACCATGCACTTCAGGAAAATGAATTATTATAAATAGAATTATTGCTCTCCTTGCCACGTCTTTGTCTTTCTCAACACTGCAGCTGCACGTATAACCTGCAATTAACAAAATGTCCAAATTAACAACTTGATTGATTGACATACAGCTCACTCTCTTTCTCAGTGCTGTGGCTGCAAATATAACCAGCAACCAACAACATACAGTACACAACCATGCAGTTGAACATTTTTTCACCATTGTTTCTAATCTTGAGCCCATCTCTCTGAAGGTGCAGTTGCAAATTCTACCTTCAACAAGCAACATGTACATCGAATGCAGTTGTGTGAAGATCATTTATTGTTGTTTATTGATATTGTATTATTGTTATTCTTTATTTGTTGTTGTTGTTGTTATTAATACATCTGAATCCTCATTTTCTCTCTGCCTCTCAGAGGTCTACAGGCAATGGAAGTATGTAAAAATTTGTGTACAACCATGTACATTAGAAAAACAAATTTGTATATTCCCAGTTGTTATTATCTTAACGAGAGGTTGGAGGAAACACCCACATAGCTCTCCAAGTATGTAATTACGTAGGCTTCATTATTACAGAAATTGCACGTTTGTTAACCTCTTACCGCAGAGCCCATTATGTCCTATTTTGGAGAGGTTTTTGAGACCATGACTTTAGGATGCTACAGCTTTTGAATAACATTATCCACATTGAACTTTGAGGGTTTATTTTGAAGCAGATACTTGGGAGAAGACATCCAGCCAACTCCAGCTTTTTATGAACATCACTAAATCTACATTTCAGATCATTATATATAAAAAAAAACATCCGAAAATATGAAAATCGCCTAATTTTTGTTTAGTTTTCAGTGTGTACCTGGATGGTTATTTGAGATGCAGAGTAAAATAGTACATTTCCTCAATGCACATGTTGTCAGCAAGTAAAATCCAGAATTTGAAGTAGATCTGTAAAGTTACAGAGGAGTTACATAGCAAATACCACAGGTACTAATGGGCGTCTCCAAAAATATATATAAGTTATCCATATGTCCTATTTTGGAGAGGTTTTCAGACCATGACTTTAGGATGCAATAGCTTTTGTTTTACATGGTCCACATTGACCATTGAGGGTTTATTTTGAAGCAGACACTTGGGAGAACACATCCAGCCAACTCCAGCTTTTTTTTAACTTCATTAAACCAGATCATTCAGATCATTACATACTACAAAAACATCCGAAAATGTGAAAATCGCCTGTTTTTTTGTTTGTTTTCAGTGTGTACATTGATGGTTATTTGGTATGCACAGTGAAATACTACATTTCCTCTATGTCCATGTTGTGAGCAAGTGGGATCCAGAATTTGAAGTAGATATGTGAAATTACAGAGGACTTACATAGCCATTTCCACAGGTACTAATAGGCGTCTCCAAAAAACATATAAGCTATCCATATGTCCTATTTTGGAGAGGTGTTTAGACCATGAGTTTAGGATGTAATAGCTTTTGTTTTACATGCTCCACATTGACAATTGAGAGTTTAAATTGAAGCAGACACATGGGGCAAGACATCCAACCAACTCCAGCTTTTAAATCTACATTTCAGATCATTATATACAACAAAAATGTGAAAATCACCTTTTTTTTAGATTTCAGATTACAGTAAAACACCACAGTTCCTCATTGCACATGTTTTCAGCATGTAAAATCCAACACTTGAAGGGCTTTCACTTTCACTTTCAGATTATTAAAATGACATAGATGGTACATAACAATGTCCACAGTACTAATAGGCATCAAAGCACAACAATATTACAATTGGGTTTTTGTACCATTATTTCAAATAAACCAATAGTAGGACCTATCATCCCTCATAAACCTGCTTCAGTCTTTGAGGAGGAGTATAAACATATTATAAAACAGTCCATACCAGAGCCCCGTTAGCCAGAACGATTGCAAAATTGAAACAAGCAATGTGCTGTTACCACCTCCTACGACGTATAGCCATTCGAGCTGTCAGCCAAGACAAACAGCTTGAACCCCCACTTTGTTGGCTTGTCCTTGCTGTACATCTTCATCCCGATCCGGGACTTGGTGCCTACCATCCTCTCATCCACTGAGAGGTTCTGGAGCGGGTGGAAGTAAGCCCTGCACGCCGTCAGGAGGTCATCATGCAGCGGCCTGAGGCGGCAGAGGCCATCGTGCCCAGGCTGGCCCTTCAGCTGATCATTTGCTGCATCAACAGCCGGGTCACTCATGTGAAGGGTTGAGAAGATTACCTCGTATCTGTACCCTGGCATGACGGATGCAGGGAAGGGAAAACTGTGAAGGCGGTCCTTCCTCCATCCGTCCCGCATCTCTGGCAACTTCATCAATCCCTTGTAGATGACCAATCCGATGAAGCGGTACATCTCCTCCGGCTCTATGTCGACCCACTTCCTCTTTCGTCCTTGTGCAGCCCTTTTTGCAGCATGGAGATTGGTATGCCTGCACAGGGTCCTAACCACGTCCTTGCTGAAAAACAATAAGAACAGGTCAAGCGGCCGGTAGTCTACCTGAGGGTCCAGCTGTGGTCCTGGAGGGCGCCTGGGTCGAAATGGCAACGGTGGAGGCTCCACGTCTTCACTCGTTGCATCACGCCAGAAGTCGGAGTCCTGCGGCGGTGGACCCAGGGATGCACGCTTCGCAGGACGGCTTGGCGTTGAGGCAGGGGCTTGTGAGGTGCGTTTACCACTCGTAGCACCACGGCTTGGTGGAGGAGGGCATGGAGTTGGAGCAGAGGCTTTTGAGGGGCGCTTACCACGACTAACTGGAGGAGGGCATGGAGTTGGAGCAGGGTGGAGATCACGGCGCCTGCCACTCATGCGCACACTGCTGGCAGCTGGAGGAGTTGGAGAGGCAGCTGGAGGAGTTGGAGAGGCAGCTGGAGGAGTTGGAGAGGCAGCTGGGTGTGGGGCAGTTGAAGTCCCTTCCAAAGGGTCATCAGATGTGTTCCCATCATCCGAGTCAGATGTCTCCTCACTGTATGAACAAGAGGATACACAACATTAATTATACTTTTGTTTAGATGTAACAGTTTTTTTTTAAATTACATTTTCATTTACATTACATTTTCAAAAAATTACATTTCATTTACCACTACATTACAGTGTATCCTGCAGTGAAACAAAGACAGACTGAAGAATAAATCATGGCTATATATTGACAGTATGAATTGCCATAACATATTGTAGTAAAGCAGGCTGCAGGACATGGGAGTGCACTGACAATGAATGTGACAGTTCATGCTTTTTTTTTTTTTTTTTTTGCCTCACTGCTAATTGCATGTCAGCTGAATAAGTTGCCATTATCCATTTAGCTTGGCTACACCAACAAAATGCAAGTTATAGTATATTTATCATTACATTACAGTTAATCATATAGTTGCAGACATAAGCACTTTAGAATAAACTTACAAAGTAATGATAAACAGCATTGCCATTCAATACTGTAAATGGTAAAAGACATGGGAAACACTGACAGTGAACGCATTTTTCTTTCTGACTGCATGATTTGTGTATGTATTCATGTATGGAATCAATTAAATGTAATAAAATGTATTCTCACTATACTGCTGTCTAATATTCCTGTCAGTGTTTATATCTGGTGCGTTTGCAGCGTCTGTACTGCTGGCACAATTACCACATGGGGACAATAAAGTTCTAAACTTTCATTCAGCAGCAGAATTATCACTTTCATTATGCAGTGACACAATTATGCCTTTCACGATACAGTGACAAAATGATCACTTACAAATCGAGGACGACATCTATGCCGTCCTCAAACGCCTGAAGCGCTGAGTCGGTGCTGTCAGCTTCGGACACCGCATCATCCTCTGTCTCATTCCCGCCGTCATCAAAAAGTTGAGCGTGGATTTCGGCCAAAGTATAGCGCTTCCTACCGCGTCCATCCATGATGTCTTCACAACACTCGACTCACAGAAAGCACAGACGACTCACACTCACAGGCAACACACACTTTTAGGGAGTACAAACCCGAAATTGCTGACGAGAAATGCTGCTCTACGATGCGTAAAGCAAGCAGAGTAGGCGGCAACTCCAATGTTGTTGTGACAACCAAAACCATGCGGCAGATACGCATGCCGTCAAAAACGTGAGGGATTCACCAATCGGGATGAATGACCAACCTACATTGTCAGAAGAAAGCATACTATTGGCTGGATTAGATGTCACTCAAGTTTGGGTGAGCGTT
>NC_085861.1:20390751-20408251 GCF_034702125.1 Engraulis encrasicolus | reverse complement strand
TTTTACTCAACTCTATTAACAACATCCAATGTATCGCATGTCATCACCTTATCATGTTTAACCTTAATTAACTTTAATGGACTTAAATGGACATTTTTATTGATTACAACCATCGTTGTGTTAAATGATGGCCCTTCTTAAGAAGCATCATCCATTACCACACAGATAAATGCCTCTCTGCCTCTCTCTCTCTCTCTCTCTCTCTCTCTCTCTCTCTCTCTCTCTCTCTCTCTCGTGTGCGGGCTCTCTCGCACTCTCTCTTCCTTTTGGTACTACGTTAGATTTATGTCGAAAACTTAAGCTTGGATTGACGAGGTCCCCTGTCTGATGGAATAGCCATCATCAAAGCTCAATAGGACAGGATCACTAGAGAAGACGTGAGTCCACCAATCTCCATCTTGACCATGCCTTTGACCCCCTTTATCAACCAACCAAAGGGGGCCATGACCCCCTTTATCAACTTCGCCCATGTGCCCTGTGCACACCAAACCAAACCATAGACATAATACAAGTCATGTGCATGGCCTACTAATAAAAGAGTGTACACACGTAGGCACGCAGGCACGCACACACCCATGCTCGCACGTACGCACGTACGCACGCATGCACGCACGCACGCAGGCACAGACGCACACGGAAAAACACACACACAGAGGCAAGAGAGAGATAGAGAGACAGAGAGAGAGAGAGAGATAGAGACAGAAAGACATACAGTAGACAGACAGAGAAAGACAGACAGAGAGAGAAAGAGAGAGAGAGAGAGAGAGAGAGAGAGAGAGAGAGAGAGAGAGAGAGAGAGAGAGAGAGAGAGAGAGAGAGAGAGAGATGGATGCATTACACCTGGTATTGGTATCCAAAAACCTGCTACCACCTGTGTTTGTCCAGGTAGTGTAGCATAAGAGTGATTTCGAGACTCCCGTATCCAGAGCCGTCTAATAAGAGTTGCGCAAACCGGGGACCAGGAAGTCGGTTGGTGATGTGATTCGCGTAGATTAAAATGTTTCTTAACAGTAAACTTCTGTTCGTTGGAAACTAACACAGAACCATCACATACCAAACAAAGATTAAGTACAAACAAATTACATTACCTTTACCACATTTTCTGTGTTCTACGGCCACCTCCTAGAACTAAGTAACTTCTAATAGAACTAAAGTCAATGGGGATTTCCATGTTAACGCTCCGTGAGGCTCCATGAGAGCCGCCATTGCTGTGGAAAGATTGGTCCATAGAGGTCTATGGGAGTGACGTAACTCTGTTATTAGATGGCTCTGCCCGTATCCCTTAGACATCACATCCCCTTTGGTGTTCTTGTTATTTCCCCCTTTGTTGACTTCCACAAAAACTGCATTGAAAAGAAAATGATTTGGTGAAGACACCAGATCAGGCTGTAGACTAGGTCCTAAAACCACCAACCACGGAGGAGAAAATAAAATAATAAAAACACAGAGAACCAATCTCAAAATGCATTTTTTTTATCTTGCCCCTGAGATTCCCACTCGTCAACAAACACATTTGATTTTCACTGGCTTTGAGGTGACTTAGTGTGTTGCGTGCTCCCGCTGCCTCCGTGTTCCATGGGTGGATGGTGGTGTTCTGCTCTACCTGGGTCTATTATTTTGATTCACTGTATCTAAATACCTGTCTTATTGCCAGCCAGCGCTATTGCCACTTGTTTCGGATTTGCAAAGAGATCAAGCGTTTGCAGAAAATGTGCCCTGACAAACACTATATAAGCCGGTGCAGAAATCCATTAGATTGATTGCTAGCAACAAGAATAAAATGGAGCTACCACAAAATGCATTCGGTTGCAGTCGATCGGCATGACTCTTACGGCTAGAGGGATGGTTCAATTTGTTGGTTTGTTTTTTATGATCTCACCAGGGAAACTGACAGGGGAGGACAAAGGGGACCGTTGTTCCAGGCCTACACAGTAAAAACTGCAGTGTTAATGCAACACTAACAGAGTCGATTTAACACCTTCTAGAGTTTATTTGGTCCCTGAATACTCTCTAAGTGTTGAATTAACACTGCATTTTTTACTGTGCAGGGACAGAGGGGGCCCAGAATTGGGTTCTCATTACATTGTATAGATTAGGTGGGGGGGCCCTTTCAGGTGACTTTGTCTTGGGCCCAGAAAACGCTGTCAGCGGCCCTGGATCCTACCATTCGGTTTTATTTTTTTCTGGTCATGTATGTAAAACATTTCTATGCTGGCAACAGGAGTGCAAAACACTGTGAAAAACAAAGCGTATTAATTTTCCTAACTTAAAAAAGATTTGTTACGGCTGTGTCTACCAAGAAAATTGTGTACATGATATACGGTAAGCACAAATACAAGAGGGATGAAGGAGAAAAGAACAGCCTCATGCTTCAAGGACACACAGACATACAGACACAGAAACACACACTCTCTCTCACACACATACACCCCAACACAGGCAAACACACACGCAGACAGACAGACAGACAGACAGACAGACAGACAGACACACACACACACACACACACACACACACACACACACACACACACACACATATATACACATACACACACACACGCAAACACACAGACACACACACACACGCAAGCACACGCGCGCGGACACACACACACACACACACACACACACACACACACACACACACTGAAGCTGACTTCGTACCTCATGCAGTGGTGTGTCTTATTTCATGCTGTCGACAAATCCATCTTTACTTGGCTGCATGTTTGTATGAGTGGATGTCAGAGGCCTGTGAGAAAGTGCGTGCGTGTGTGTGTGTGTGTGTGTGTGTGCGTGTGCGTGTGTGTGTGCGTGTGTGTGTGTGTGTGTGTGTGTGTGTGTGTGCGTGTGCGTGTGCGTGTGCGTGTGTGTGTGTGTGTGTGTTTGTGTTCAGGCATGTAGTCTTCTATTAATATCTATGCTGGGCAGTCAGGGGTCTGGATGGATAAAGGGAGTGGGAGGCTGACTGACTGAGTGCACCTCTTCTTTCTCCTCCCATTCTTCATCTTCATCCTCCTCTCTCTCTCTCTCTCTCTCTCTCTCCCATTCGTCATCTTCATCCTCCTCTCTCTCTCTCTCTCCCATTCGTCATCTTCATCCTCCTCTCTCTCTCTCTCTCCCATTCGTCATCTTCATCCTCCTCTCTCTCTCTCTCTCCCATTCGTCATCTTCATCCTCCTCTCTCTCTCTCTCTCTCTGTCTCTGTCTGTCTGTCTATCTCTCTCCATCCCTTTCTCCTTCTTCTCCATTCCCTCTCCTATCCCATCTTCCTCTTCTCCACCTGTCCCTCTCCTCCTCCTCCTCCTTCTTTGCCAACTGGCCTGTCTCTTCTGATTCCCCCAACCCATCCTATCCCACCCACACACCCCACCCCCTCGACTTATTTCCCTCCTGCAATCCCCCCGTCCATCTACCGGCCTTTTCTTCCCCTGGCCCTGTTGCACTCCACCTGTAACCCCTCTCCCTCTTAACAACCTCCCCCCGCCCCCTCCCAACACCCCCCGTTGTCCCTACTTCGCCCCCATCCTTGCTCCTGCTCAGCGCATCGTTGCTGTGCCATTCCCATCCTCCTCTCCTTCTCCTCTCCATCCCCCTTCTTCTTTACTCTATTCCCTTGATATCCTCTCTCCCTCTCTCTCTCTCTCTCTCTCTCTCTCTCTCTCTCTCTCTCTCTCTCTCTTTGTCCCTCGGTCCGTTGTCCTTGTTCCATCTATCTCTCCACCTCTCTCTCCCCCTTCCATCTATCCCCGGTCTCCTAGTGTGTGTGTGTGTGTCTCTCTGTTTTCCTCAGCCCCTTGCCACTGTCATCCCCCTCTCCTTCTCTTCACCTCATTGTCCCCCACTCTCCCGCTCTCTCCCTCTTTATCTCTCTCTCTCTCTCTCTCTCTCTCTCTCTCTCTCTCTCTCTCTCTCTCTCTCTCTCTCTCTCTCTCTCTCTCTCTCTCTCTCTCTCTCTCTCTCTCTCTCTCTCTCGTATCCTCTCTCTCTCATCCTCTCTCTCCTTTCCTCAGCCCATTACCCCTGTTCTATTCCTGTCTACTCCTTTCTCTCTGTTCCTTCGCCCTGTCTCATGCTCCTCTTCTTTTCTCCACCTCACTGGCTCTCTTCTCTCTCCCTCTCTATCCTTCTCTCTCCCTCTCTCTCTCTCTCTCTCTCTCTCTCTGTCTCTCTTTCTCTACTCCTTCTTTCCCCCTTCTCCTTCACTCTACCACCCTCTCCTCCACCGCTCTTTCATCTCCTGTCTCTCTGTTCCCTTGCCCCTGTGCCATCCCTCTCTCCACCTCTCCCTCTATCCCCTGTCTGCTCCTTTCTCTCGCTCTGTTTCTCAGCCCGTCACCTCTCTCTACCTCTCCCTCTATCCCCAGTCTCCTCCTTTCTCTCTCTCTGTTCCTCCACCCGTTGCCCCTGTGCCATACCTCTCTTCACCTCTCTCTCTCCCTCTATCCCCCGTCTCCTCCTTTCTCTCTTTCTGTTCCTCGGCCCCTTGTCCCCTGTGCCATTCTCCTCATCACCTCTCTCTCCCTCTCCCTCTCCCCCACGTCTCCTCCTTTCTCTCTCTCTGGTCCTTGCCCCGTTGCCCCTGTGCAATGCCCCTATCCACCTCTCTCCCTCTCCCTCTATCCCCCGTCTCCTGCTCTGCTTTCTCTCTCTCTGTTCCTCGGCCCGTTGCCCCTGTGCAATGCCCCTATCCACCTCTCTCCCTCTCCCTCTATCCCCGTCTCCTGCTCTGCTTTCTGTCTCTCTGTTCCTCGGCCCGTTGCCCCTGTGCAATCCCCCTATCCACCTTTCTCCCTCTCTCTCTCCCTCTCCCTCTATCCCCGTCTCCTGCTCTGCTTTCTCTCTCTCTGTTCCTCGGCCCGTTGCCCCTGTGCCATCCCCCATTATCACCTCTGTGGCTTAGCGCAGCATGAGGGAGCCGCACCACTGAGCGCAAATAAGCTCCAATCCTCAGCAATCCTCAGCCCCTTCCCCTCTTCTCCTCTCTTCCCCTCTTCTCCTCTCTTCCCCTCTTCAGCTTCTATTGTCAGTTTCTTCATATGCACAGGTCAAACAAGGAAATTGAAATTACATTTCTCTCTCTATGCCACGCTAGGAAATGAAATGTAATGACTGACATTGACGTGCATGACAGGACAAGTAACAGTGATAATCCAATAGAAATAAAATGTTGAAGTAATAAATAACAATACACACAGGACAGACATTAAAGCTAAATACAATCTAGACATTTCTAAATCAACTCTAAGTGTTGATTTAACATAGATTCACAGCAAAAATGAAAGTGTGAAATTAACACCCATGGTGTTAAATTTAACACCGCTTTAGATTATATATGTGACCACACTTTCTAGTGTTAAATTAACCATTTTAAAAGTGTTAAAATGTTAACACTACTTTTTAGTTGATTTTACACCATATGTTGTTAAAAAGTCACACCACAAAACACTTCAAAGTGTGGAATCCACACTACACCAGTGTTGATGTTAAATTACAGTGTTAAAACTAACACGTTTCTCTTAACACCAACACCAGTGTAGTGTGAATTCCACACTATGAAGTGTTGTGTGTTTTCTCTTTTTAACAACAAAGGGTGTCAAATTAACTAAAACTTGGTGTTGTTTTTAACAATAAAGGGTGTTGAACCAACTAAAAGTCAGTGTTATTTTTAACAACAAAGAGTGCTGTTCTAACTAAAAGTAGGTGTTATTTTTAACAGCTTAGTGTTGAAACAACTAAAAGTCAATGTTATTTTTAACAACAAAGAGTGTCAAATCAACTAAAAGTTGGAGTTAATTTTAACAACTGAGTGTTGAACCAACTAAGACTGGGTGTTATTTTTAACAACAAAGAGTGTCAAACCAACTAAAAGTTGGTGTTATTTTTAACAACAAAGAGTGTTGAACCAACTAAAAGTTGGTGTTAATGAAGACGTGTGGTGCATCCCACTAATGAAAACGCAACAAGCACAAAATGTATATGCCAACCTTTGTATTGAAAAGATAATTTCAAAGCACGAGTCATACAAAACAGCAGTATGGCACAAGATAAATCATGTCGTCATCGGCAGATGAAAACTGGTGATCATAAGGCCGTAAATAAGTCAGGTCAGACAAGAAAATGACAGTAAACTTATCTAGCTCCTCATTTCAAAATGCATGAAGGTGATTATCAAAATACACAGTATGACCATCTGTGGTGAGTAGAAACGCTTCATCGTCCTTGATGATTATCTTGCCAATCTTTCTGAACACAGGCATTTTGATTTTCTGTGCTTACAAACATTCCAGTACGGTACTCAGTTCCATAGTTTGTGAGCTGGAGGGCAATGAAGCCTTATTGAAAAAGCAACAAGCATAAGGCCGTAAATAAGTCAGGTCAGACAAGAAAATGACAGTAAACTTATATAGCTCCTCATTTCTAAATGCATGAAGGTGATTATCAAAATACACAGTATGACCATCTGTGGTGAGTAGAAACGTTTCATCATCCTTGATGATTATCTTGCCAATCTTTCTGAACACAGGCATTTTGATTTTCTGTGCTTACAAACATTCCAGTACGGTACTCAGTTCCATAGTTTGTGAGCTGGAGGGCAATGAAGCCTTGTTGAAAAAGCAACAAGCACGGAAATGAATTTGACAACCTATCTATTGAATAGATAATATCAAAACACAATTCATACAAAACAGCAGTATGGCACAATATAAATCATGTCGTCATCGGCAGATGAAAACTGACGATCATAAGGCCGAAAATAAGTCAAGTCAGACAAGACAATAACAGTTAAGTTATCATCCATCTCCTCAATTCTAAATGCATGAAGGTGATCATCAAAATACACAGTATGAACATCTGTGGTGAGTAGAAACGCTTCATCATCCTTGATGATTATCTTGCCAATCTTTCTGAACACAGGCATTTCATTTTCTGTGCTTACACAGACAAACATTCCAGTACGGTACTCAGTTCCATAGTTTCTAACCCATGAGGTAGTGCAGACACTAGGCATATCCAATGCTTCACAGGACAACAAGGCTTCATTGCCCTCCAGCTCACAAGTTAAGACGTGTTTAATGGGGCCAAACTGAAATCTTTTAAAATAAAAGCGTTCCCAATGAAAAGCTAACTGACGTTGGTGCTTATTTGCAAGGGCTTTTGTAATGTTTTTGAAGTTCTTCTCACACCTTTTAAAAAAATTGTGTTTACCTTCATATCTCATACACCAAATGTGTATCAGTGGCCCTATCTTCCTAATACATTTGGGATAATGAATCATCAGATGATGCTTGGGGATCAGTCTCTTGTTTGCAAACACAGATGAAAAAAGTTTGTGATGGTCAGAAATCAAATTTTTCAAGTAATAAGTCATACCTTCTGTAATAACTGGTGAGAATACAATACTCACAATCTGAATCAACAGCAGAATAACTTGCCAGTAACTGTTACCTTCCTCAACTAAATCTCCAAAAATCAAAGGCGTATTACGCAGGAGGCACCATGATTGAATGGCACTGAGGCCAAGGTCATTACCTCCATCTTCCACTCTGACTGTACCGGGCCTGTTCTTCCGGTCATTGAATCCATAGTTAAAGCTGTGAATACGTTCTGAAAGTGTGGACAACGATATGGAGTCCCTGACCAAGTATTGGAAAAGGAGTTTTAACTCGTATTGTACAACGCCTTCTAAAAGATCATGCATAACATCAACAGCATAATTTTCAGAAGAATTGAAAAACTGTAGTTCATTTAGAGGACAGGGTCTTTTAACACCAAATGAATGTACCATTGAAGAATTCTGAGCCACAGCATTAGCATGTTCCAAATTAAGTTCCTTGGTGCGAAAAACCAAGCCAGGATCGTCCTCAGAAAACACAGTCTGTAAACTAACCTTATCGGTTAAACAAAATCGGCAACAGTGGGTTGCACTGAACGACTCCACCATTCCAAAAAGGCCATGTATGCCTAAATTATCACCAGTAACTTGAATGACAGTCCCCCTAAGAGGGTTGTCTGAAAAGGGCACCTCTATCCCCTCTGTTTCCAGAAGTTTTAAGTCATTAAGAAGAGGTCGTAGGATTGGACCGAAGCCATATTTCTTTAAATCCTCGGAATGAAACAATGCAATGAGATGGATATTCATCAATACAGAATTGAGCTTGGGTGGCAAATTTCTCAATGTAAAGTAAATACAGCCAAGCTTGTGTATTCCCCTTTTAGCGCCAAGACAATTCCCAGTCTCAAAATCGTCGTAATACAGTTGAATTTGTAGAGCATGTTGGTCTTGTGAGAATAATGGATGATTTCTACAGTATGAACCATCAGTAATGTCTTTGAAAATGCCATCTTGATGAACTTTCACCTGCAGAAAACAGTTGCAGAGTTCCTGATTTGTGAACATAGAATCAAGAGTTCCTAAAATTGGAACATAAGTAAACGTATCATTGACCGGAATCTGACTGTGTGTGCCTGTGGTTCTATTTCTACGCACATCAAAGCGCACACCAAGAACATGCTCCACTGGTTTAACCATTTTCCATTTTTCCTGAAAATATCTTTCCCGTTTAGTTTCAGTATTGAGCTGTGAGAACGGATTCTGGACATTTTGAAAACAGTCCTTGATTTTACTTAAGGTTCCTTCATTAACCTCTGATGAAACAGATGCAAGAGCAGCATCCTCTGCTTCACTATAGACACCACTGACAATTTCTTCCATTGAGCAAACTAAAGACTGTACACTAGATTCACTCAGTCCAGATGCTTGTGCTTCAGCAATAAGAGAGCTGCACATATCAACCAACAGCTTTCTTTTAGGGGGTGCCACAATGTTGACTGCAGAACTACAACTAGGGAGTTTGTCAAAGCTACCGCTGTTACTAGTGACATTAGCAAAATCCTCACAATTGACATAAGTGTTGTCCACATGCATTTTCAGTAAATGTCTTTTGTACCCACTGTATGAGTAAAAAAACGATGAACAGTCACGCTCTCCACATTTCAAACGTAATGAACGACTTGGATAGAGAGCATGAGTAAACTTTAAATGCTGCAGAAGTGCAGAACAATCTTTGTGGGGTGTCTTGCAAATGAAACACGTGAACATCTTAAATGCTGTCGATTCTTGCTCGTATTTCCTTCACCCTTGGACTCTCCTTTGCCGTTGCTACATCAATGCCGTAGACGGTTGTTTGCAGGAATGTGTAGAAGTTGAACAATGCGTCGTCGTAGGCCACTGCAAACACGAAGTGGGATTTGAACAGTTCATCAAAGGCAGCCACAGCAGTGTGTGCCATGCATGGCAAGGCCTTCTGGTCGAGCACAATGTAATACTTCTGAATTTTGGACTTGTTTTCTCCAACGCAGAGCAGGAAGGGCTGGGTAGCTGCAACATCCTGAAGGTAGGTCGTCATGCTTGTCCCCACCTAAGTTCAAGGGAGGAAACAAACTAGTCACTTAACTGGCTAAATAAGTATCCACATTGTTCCTCAGATTACTACTACTAGTAGTAGAGGGAATTCGTGAAAATCGTTCACTTTGACAAGTTTCTGATTTTTGGCAGGGTGTTAGGTTTCCAAAAATCAATGGATACAAGCTGGCGGCGCCCCCTATTGGCAGGCAAAAATGCCTTGTTGATGGCAGAGGTCAGAGGAAATTGCCAGACTAGTTTGAGCTGATACAAAGGCAACATTAAGTCAAATAACCACTGATTACAAACGAGGTATGCGTAAGACAATCCCTGATGAGAATCCCCCCACAGCACATCAAACCTTGAGGTGTACTTTGATAATAATCTGTCTTGGAATGTTCATGTTAACAATGTGTGTACCAGGATCCAACAGAGACTTCATTTTTTACGTAGACTCAGGGTGTTTGGTGTTCAACAGAGGATTATGTTACTTTTTTACCGTGCTGTTGTTGAGAGCGTTGTACGCTATGCAATCACTGTGTGGTTTGGAAACCTGACAGTGAAAGTGAAGTCTCAAATAGACAGACTGACCCGCACTGCACTGAAGGTAGTGGGGGTGAGGGACTACCCCACCCTCCAAGCAATATATGAAGAGTCTGTAGTTAGGCATGCTAGAAAAATAACTGAGGATCCATCGCATGTTCTGTACCCAGAATATGAGCTGCTACCCTCTGGCAGGCGATTCAGAGTACCAGTTAAAAACAAGAAAAGGTTTCTGAATAGGTACAGGTTTTCTTTTGTCCCTGTTTCTGTTAACCTACTGAACGCAGGTCATTAACAACTACCATCCTGTAATGCCATGTATGTATGCCGGTGGTGGGCTGTGGTGGATATGCACTTGAGTGTTTCTATGTATGTGTGTGTTTATTGTTGTTTTTTGTTTTTTGGCGTCATGTGTATGTTGTGTGTATGTGGCAGCTATGTATGTCCAAGACAAATTTCCTTCGGGACTATTAAAAAGAATCTTGAATCTTGAAATGGGCTACAGCAGCAGAAAACCACATTTGGTGCCACTCCTGTCAACTAAGAACAGGAAAATGAGGCAACAATTTGGACAGGCTCACCATAAACGACACTAGAAGATCGGAAAAATGTTGCCTGGTCTGATGAGTCTTGATATCTTCTGCAACACTCAGGTGGAATGGTCAGAATTTGGCGTCAACAACATGAAAATATGGGTCAATCCTGCCAATGTCTCAGGCTGGATATATAATGGCATGATGATATTTTATTAGCACAATTTGGCCAATTAGTACCAATTTATCTTTGTTGAATGCCTCAGCCTACCCAAGCATTGTTGGAGGCAGTTCAGAAGGCAAAAGGGGGTCCAACCCAGCACTAGAGGTGTTTCTAATTGAGTGGCCGGTGAGTGTATGGTGACTGGCAAAAATTGAGAGTAACTGGTAGATTTTTAGTTCCACCCAGAAAAGGGTTGGGAAACACTGTACTATATACAATGACAAGCAAATTCTGCACACACACACACTAAACTTTGATTCAGAGCCATGCGAAAAGCATACCTTCATGAATTTGACGACATGGGCAGTAGCGCTTGCTGCACTCATTTTACCGTGCTTTTTTCCTTTCGCGGTTGGAGGCAAGAGATGAAGGAGCAGGAGTATGGCTGCCAGGTCACCATCCCACCCTAGTAGATACAACAACACATAACATAAGCCATAAAGTTATAAACTCCTGCTTCAACACCCCCCCCCCTCCAAAAAAAAAAACCCACAACAAAACACCCAACAACTACAACCATCCAAGCACACTTACCATCATTGGAGGCCTCCTGAGCAGAAAGAAGATCATCCAGATGAGGACCAGG
The DNA here is from genome assembly GCF_034702125.1 of Engraulis encrasicolus. Taxonomy (NCBI): domain Eukaryota; kingdom Metazoa; phylum Chordata; class Actinopteri; order Clupeiformes; family Engraulidae; genus Engraulis; species Engraulis encrasicolus. The sequence continues at coordinate 20,396,961 of NC_085861.1, read as the reverse complement.
GCAAAGGCCTTTGCAGACAGTGATGATCCGGGGCTTGTAGAATGTTGGCCATTTGGAAACGAACTTGCCAGATACATTTTCCCCAAACAGCAGTGTGAAGTCTTGGTCAATCTTAAAAACACAAAGAATATCTGATCAGGAACAAGATAGACTTGTAAATTACAACACTACTAGTACATAGCAGTTCAGGTTTGCCTCAAATACTTACCAAGCCTGGGGTATCTAAGAAGCGTGAGAAGTGATCTAGGATGAGTGAGGATTGAGCTGGATCATGCAGCAACTCTTGTCGATGTTTGAATGTTGCCTTCATTTTCCCCTTCACAGTTGCTTGGTCCGTTGTATGCTTCATCATGGACATTGCTTCATTACACTCCTCCCCCAACAGCTGCTCAGATGATGAAGTCTCACGCAGGCTCTTCGGGCCTCCTTGTTGACCAGGCTTGGACCTCTTCTTGAAGTCGCTTGAAGTAGTGCGTTGAACAGTTTTCAATCTGTAGGCCAGGTAACCCTGCCCACTGCGAGGATCGTAGTAAGGCTCCTGGCAGACAAGAAAAGTGACAAGGCATACAGTGCACATCGATTATTAGTACATGCCATTTCCAAAATGTGCATAGAGTAACATCTGTTGAACTTAAAAAAGAAAAGTAAGGTTAATAGTACAATTGAAATGAAATATTGTTCCATTTTTGGGAAATTATAGTGTGCACAGGGGAATACTCCCCTGTGTTACAATCCAGGAGCAGGGGTGTCACACTCAAATTGACTAATTTAAAAAAAAAAAAAAAAAAAACTTTGTCTAACAGGTTGCCAGAGAAAACCTGGAACAAAGCAACAGGACAAACTCAGTATTAATTATTTTTATACTTATATTCAAAGTGACATTTCACACAGTCTTTCCAATCATATGGTAGTTCAAATGTTCTGCACATATTGTGTTTCTTTCTGTGAAATTCAACTTCTCAATATTGACGGCATCCATGCAACTTCAAACCAACTCAGTGCCACTACCATTCTTGACTGTAAGCCGTAAAGAACCTTTCTTTGTCCTTCGTTAGCACCACACAAAGCACTATCTTAAACAAATTTGTTGGTTTCAACACAACACTTAAACGTTTAAATGCCGTCAAGCATGTGTAGTTGTAGCCAATTAAGAGAAGAGTCCCATGCTTACAATCATGGTGGTGGGGTTGTCATGGTTTTGAGCTGCATGAATACTGTTCTTGTTGGAAAGCTGAATTTCACCCAAAGAAATATGTGTGTGTGAACATGTACAATGACTACTGAAGCAGATTATGATTATTTCAACATGGGGGTATACTCCTGTTGATTTCACAGAAGATATATTACAGACAGCCCAAAACATAGAATCCAAACCTGTAACAAATACAGCATCAAATGGCACATTCCTGCTACTCACATAGCCAGTTGGTGAAGCTTTATCCTTCAGATTGGGGAAAAGGGTCACAATTCCAAGCGCGTAGGTGATGCGGACATTAACTGGTGGTACCCTCCTATTTCATTACAAGTCACAGATATAGGAAGGAAAAAATAGACAAAGAAAAGTACATCTAAGACATGTAGCTCAGAAAGGATTGATATGAATAGTGACAGAGTACAGAGGATATTATTTTTTACTCACCCGTGACTCTCGATCATATCTGCGACCAAGATATTGACAAGTTTTCTTCTTGATTGATCAGTCAGGCCATTAGTCCGGTTGTACTCATTGATGACCTCTTCACCCCCACGCTTATGATGCAAAGCTACATACACCAACTGCCAGAGACCAAACGCGCATAGAAAGGTTACAAAGGTCAATCTGTTGCATTTGGAAAAACAGACTGACACTATCAATGACCAAAAATAACTCACATCTTTAGCTACTTTGCTGTCGGGTGGTCCCTCAATCAGTTGCCTTCTCTGTGCTTTGGTGCTCTCTGTAAGCACTGTGGAGGCTGTACTTATGGAGGTATTTCCAGACTCAATTGAAGACGACGTAGACCCAGGAGAAAATGATGTCCCCTCCTCCGACCAGAAAGAGGTTTCAAATACCTCATTATCCTCTGAAGATATGAGTGAAGGTGAAAAGCATTAAACAAAGGTGACATTTATACAGTATGGGAGCAAATAAGGCATTTCAAGTTGTCTCCACTTTTAGTGTTTCCCACAGAATTTTTGTTAGTCAAGGTGGTAGGGCGTTGAATGTATATACTTTTTGGTTAAGCAGCATTGGAAATTACATTCACAACATGAAATCTTTATCTTTTCAGGGGACCTAGTCAAGGTGGAAGGTGTTTCTTGTCAAGATGGCCACCTTAATTTTAAGTCCTGGGGGGAAACCCTGACTTTGTTGTACTTGTATTAAATATGCTGAACAGGCATTTCTGTCATTACCAACTCCACCTGTATTCTTGGATGTAACACTCTTGTCACCTCCCGTGTTCATTATTGCAATACTCTCTCTTTTGCCTGTTAAATTCAGAATCAATTTCAAAATCCTGCTTTACACCTTCATGGCTATCCACAACCTTGCACCCCTCTCCCCGTCTTATCTTCTCCACATTGCTCTCCCCTCCCACTTCCTCAGAAACCTCCTCCTCCATCCCGCTCCCTCCTCCTCCATCCCCTCTGAGTCAAAGCTCTTCTCCCCATGGTACAGAGCCAAACACTCTGCTCCCCAACTTTGCAACACTCTTCCCCCTGAACACCTTTCACATCAACTCTCTTCCCCTCTTTAAATCTGGACAGAAGACCCATCTGTTCCAGTCATCCTATTCTCTTTGACTGCAAAGTCAATTTATTTTCACCCTTCTTTATTAACTTTTGTACCACTATACTCTGCTTTTACAGATGATCTCATGTTGTACAGTGACCTTGAGTGTTTAGAAAGGCACGTTTATGTACATTTGACCCACACAAAAACTTGCAAATGCCTAAGACAATGTAAATGCCAAGATTTGTTTTTACCGGAGTTCTTCACAAATGCCTTGAAAGACACAGTGGCTGATCCCAGTAGCTCATCAAAGATATCCTCCTCCACATCCACTCCTGAGGAGTCCTTCAGGTCCACCTCAGATCCATTTGGCAAGTTGAATTTAGCTGAAACTAAGGATACAAATCACAAAAAGAAATTAGCCTCTCAAGAGTTTGATGACATCTAAAACAGATTTCCAATATTGTAATAATTGAGTGATACATGAGCCAAGTGATCAATCTTCTAAACCACTCATGTTTTTCCTTCACCTCATAGCATTGTACTTAGCTAAAATAAGCATATAATGCCAGCAAGCAAGTTATTTCCAGCATCTGCACCAGCATGTGCATAAATGTAATGAATCTTTAACTGAAAAGTAAAGATTTAACTTATTATCAAAATTGACTACTCTCTAAAATCCCATAAAGGGCTAACTATGATGATCTGCTTTACCCATGGGAAGCTTACATATAGTTCTAGACATGCATGTTAATTGTCAAATTCAGCTTCATGCAGTCAACAACCATGTCAGTCCCACTACCATGCATGCTGCTAACCAACTGAGCGGCACAAAAGAAAAGTGTTGCAGATGTTGCAAGAACCATAGCAACACATTTGAAAAACGTTTAGGTTGTAGCGCGAAGGGTAGGCAGTACAGTAAGATCCTCGCACTGAACAGACTGATATCATAAGTATGTGCATTCATTCCGCGTGTCCGTGCACAGCATTGTTCTGTTGGAAAAATGGACAGCCGAGCGAGGGATCAATGTTTTTTTTTTTCCGACAGGGCAAAGCAGAAGTTTTCATAAGACAGCGCCAATGCTATGCTACCATATTAATTGCAAAGACACCGCAGGCAAAACGATAACTATGGCGATATGGATATAACTTAAACTTACTCTCTTCAATGAATCTCCTGTAGTCGAAGCGGTCATCATTGGTGGGGACACGTACCCACTTCACTTTACCCTGCAACTCCACCTGGACGAGCATTGCTCCCTGTTGTGAGATGTGACCAATCAGGGGACAAGAAATTCACGTATAATGGCAGCGGGTTGCTTCCAAGTTACACATAGTTACAGAAACACATAACATTAGGTGACCCAAACCAAGTATAATCGAATGTAACGACGACTACCGGAAAGTTAATTTCACAGTCATGCAGGCTAGTAGGCTAAGCTTACCACATGGCTAAAGTAGACCGCACTGAACATTAGTGTCAATGTGTGACATAACCCGACACTCAACCTAACTTAAAACGGAAACGATAATTGTGATTTCAATGGGTCGCTATCCTCACCAGTCGTGAGAAATTGTAATGAAAATATTTTAGAAGCCTGGTTAGCCACATTAGACGGGCATGGCGTCGCAATGGCGGAGTTTGATTAAAGGCAACAGAGGTTCATAGAAAGATAAACGGTGTCCTCGGGACATAATTATAAGTTTCGTTTACCTTATGGGGTGGTTTTGACGACGGTCCTCCAGAAATCCAAAAAACTAATGCAAGTTGGCCGGTAGATTCTAGTTGCAACTGACAGAGTTCGGGCACTTTCGAAAAACAAGATGGCGATTGCTGCTGGCATGGAAAAATTATTCTAGAATTCTTGCGTAAGGACGTAAGGACGTCAGAACGCAATGCTATCAACACCAATCTGGATATTTTTGACACCAGCTTCACCAACACCCTGATTTAACATCCTTAAATTAACAACAGCACCATGCACAGTGTTGTTTTAAATCAATATGGTGTTAAAACAACACCAACACTCCCTGTTTTAACACTGACACTGGGTATTTAACACTCCAATATTTGCTGTGTNTGTAGGTTTTTTTAGGGGGGGTTTCCTGCTGTGCACCTATAACACACACACCCTAACACAATCATGGGTGGGCAGTCATGGGTGAGCGGTTAGGGCGTCAGACTTGCATCCCAGAGGTTGCCGGTTCGACTCCCGACCCGCCAGGTTGGTGGGGGGAGTAATCAACCAGTGCTCTCCCCCACCCTCCTCCATGACTGAGGTACCCTGAGCATGGTACCGTCCCACCGCACTGCTCCCCATGGGGCGCCACTGAGGGCTGCCCCCTTGCACGGGTGAGGCATAAATGCAATTTCGTTGTGTGCAGTGTGCAGTGTTCACTTGTGTGCTGTGGAGTGCTGTCACAATGACAATGGGAGTTGGAGTTTCCCAATGGGCTTTCACAATATATTCCTACTGCTTCCCCTCTCAGCGTTAATCTCCAACTGCCCTCTCTCATTCCCTTTACACTATGCATGCCGACCTCCACCCTTCTCATTCCCTTTAAACACACTCGCCCAGCCACCCTTTTCAAATCTTTGGTTACTGTATAGGCTTGCCTCACAACCCATCCACCTACATAACACGTCTTAAAACTATAAAAACTCTCTTCCACTGCACTTTGCCACCCACCTACGTCCTCATTCCACCCATGCGCTGTCTTTACTATAAGAACAGACCGAGGGCGGTGAAAGTGCTCAAAAGCTGCAAAATCCAACCTGGACTGCCCAGACCAGGGACAGCCAATGCTGTGCAGGATTCAACCTTTAACGTCCACTTGTTTTGCCCTGCACATACTCACTCCTATTATTCTCTTTATACTGCAAAGTAGGGATGTAAATAAAATTAAAAAAGTATCGATGTATTGAAAGTATCGGCCAGCGATTTAATCAAATCGCATCGTATCGTGGGGCATTCTTAAGAATCGAAAAGAATCGAATCGCTGGCCCCTGTGCAATGCCCTAGCTCCATAACACAATAGTAGTGGAAAAGTATTAGAAAAAAATCGAATCGGACCGAATCGCATCGTATCGTGGGGAATTCTTAAGTATAAAAAAAAATCGAATCCCTGATTTAAGAAATGGATACGGTATCGTATCGTCATGAAGGCTGTGATTTACACCCCTACTGCAAAGGCCCAAACACCCTCTGCCTTTTGCCTTTGTCAACACATTCCTCCCCCTGCCATCTATCCCTTCGACTCCCCTTAACTGCCTTCCTACTGTGCACCAAATGCATACAGCACTCACTTGTGTGAGGTTTTAATTTTGAGATATTAATGGCTGTATTTCAAATTATTTTGAGTGAACAATAAATTGAAGTGGCTATATACAGTTGTATACTGGCGACTGTTGATTGTGTATAAGTTACATTTCTTTAAAGGTGCACTGTGTAATATTTTTGGCAGTTCATTTCCAGAATTCACGCTGTCCATTCACA
>NC_085861.1:20370751-20378251 GCF_034702125.1 Engraulis encrasicolus | reverse complement strand
GGGTAATTTTATGTCCCATGTCAATATGCACGCCGTTTGTTCCCCCTCATGTACCCCCATTGCCTTATCCAGTCCCGTTCAGACGTTTGCTTATCCCGTCCGAATGCATCTCGAAAAATCACAGAGGTCCGGGGGTGGATAAGAGGATTGGAGGAGAAGAGATGTAGAGGAGAGAATGACTATACCATAGAGGAGAGGAGAAAAGGACAGTTGGGAAAGATGATAGGAGCAGAAGAGAGGGGAGGAAGAGGAGTAGTAGAGGAGATGGGAACGAGGAGAAGAGGAGAAAATGAGACAGTTGAAAGCGACAGGCAGAAAGGAGGAGAAGAGAGGAGGAGATTAAAGGAGAGGTGGAGAAAAGAACAGGTGGAAAAGAGAAGTGGGGTGGATGAGAAGATGAGTGGATGACAAGAGGAGTGGAGGAGAGGATTATAGGAGAGGTGGAGAAAATGATAGGGAAAGAGGAGTGGAGGGAAAGAGGAGAGGATGACAAGAGGAGTAGAGGAGAAGAGGAGTGGAGGATAGGAGTGGAGAAAAGAAAAGGTGGAAAAGAGAAGTGGAGGACAAGAGGAGTTGATGAGAGGAGGAGTGGAGGGAAAGAGGAGAGGAGAGCACATCCTGGAAGAGAAGGTGATAGGTAGGAAAGAGGAGCGGAGGGAAAGAGGAGCGGAGGGAAAGAGGAGAGGAGGGAAAGAGGAGAGGAGGGAAAGAGGAGTGGGGGACAAGAGGAGTGAGAAAAGGAAAGGCAGAAAAGAGGAGAGGAGAGGAGGAGCATAGGAAAGGAAAAGAAGAGGTGGAAAAGAGAAGTGGGGCATGAGAGGAGCTGGTGAGAAGAGGAGTGGATGACAAGAGGAGCGGAGGAGTATAGGAGAGGTGGAGAAAATGATAGGTGGGAAAGAGGAGTGGTGGGAAAGAGGAGTGGAGGGAAAGAGGAGTGGAGGGCACATCCTGGAGGAGACTAATCCACTTGACATGTGGCTGCCAATGGGCAGATGCTTTTATCATTCCGCCATGCTGCTCACTTACCTGAGCAGAGCAGAGGTGTGTGTGTGTGTGTGTGTGTGTGTGTGTGTGTGTGTGTGTGTGTGTGAGTGTGTGTGTGTGTGTGTGTGTGTGTGTGTGTGTGTGTGTGTGTGTGTGTGTGTGTGTGTGTGTGTGTGTGTGTCAGTGTGTGTGTGTATGTGTGTGTGTGTGAGTGAGTGTGTGTGTGTGTGTGTGTGTGTGTGTGTGTGTGTGTGTGTGTGTGTGTGTGTGTGTGTGTGTGTGTGTGTGTGAGTGTGTGTGCAATCCATGTGTGTATTTGAGTATCAATAACACTTAAAAAGCACCTCTACCTGCACCCTTCCTTCTGCATGACGTGTATGTGTGCGTGTGTGTGCTCATTGTGCTTTTGCGCGTATGTGTGTGTGTCTGTGTGTGAACCACATGTGTGTTTGTGAATGTGTATGTGGCTGAGAGTGTCGATATCACTCGAAATGCCCCATCTGTCTGTCCATTTGTCCTCCAGTCAGCCGCTCGGAGGAGAGCGCAGGACACACACGTATGACCTTGCGTCGGGACACGTATGACCTTGGCAAGGGGTCTCCGAGGGCCGACAGCAGGGGAAGAGACCTCCCTGTTCTCATTTGCTTGAGAGGACGGCAGAACAACACGTCTCTGCACTCGTTTGATTGGATTGTCAATGGTGGACGAGGACAACAGACGGAGACGAACAGGGGTTTGGTGATTTTTTTGGTGGGGGTGGTGGTGGGGGGGGGTGAGGAAGGGACAAAAAGGAAGGGAAGAGGAGATGAAAGAGGAAGAAGGGAAGTACAAAAGGGCAGAAGAAAAGAAAAAAGTTAGAGAAGGAAGGAAGGTAGGAGACGGAGAAGGAAAAGAAAAAGGAGATGGAAATGAACCATGGAAGAAGAGAATGAAGGACGGGAGGAGAGAAGGACAGAGGTAATGAATAGAGGAAGTAGACCTGACTTTGAGGGGGGGGATAGAGGAAGAGAGGGGGAAGAGTTAGAGGAGAGAGAGAAGGGCAAGCTGGGTTTGGAAGAATTATGAAGGATGAAAAGATGGCAAGGATGAATGGAAGAATGAAAGAGAGAGGGAATGGCAGACATAAGAGAGAGAGAGAGAGATGTGAAATAAAGAAAAGAACATGGAGGATAGCAAAATGGCAATGGATGGAAGAATGAAAAAGAGAGGGAATGAAAGACGGAAGAGAGAGATGAAAGAAAGAAAATAAACCAAATATAGAGGGCAATGGATGACGGAAAGCAACAGGTAAAAGATAAAGATAAAGAGAAGAGAAGAGAAGAGAAGAGAAGAGAAGAGAAGAGAAGAGAAGAGAAGAGAAGAGAAGAGAAGAGAAGAGAAGAGAAGAGAAGAGAAGAAAAGAAAAGAAAAGAAAAGAAAAGAAAAGAAAAGAAAAGAAAAGAAAAGAGAAGAGAAGAGAAGAGAAGAGAAGAGAAGAGAAGAGAAGAGAAGAGAAGAGAAGAGAAGAAAAGAAAAGAAAAGAAAAGAAAAGAGAAGAGAAGAGAAGAGAAGAAAAGAAAAGAAAAGAAAAGAAAAGAAAAGAAAAGAGAAGAGAAGAGAAGAGAAGAGAAGAGAAGAGAAGAGAAGAGAAATGAAGAGAAATGAAGAGAAGAGAAGAGAAGATTGAAATAATTACCGTATGCCTTTGCATGATGCCAGTCTAGGTGTAAGGTGGTGTGTGATGGTGGTGCATCATGTGGTTGGCGTGGTAGGTAACAGGGTGTAGTAGTGGGCAGTTGTTTGCTGTGCTGTGGTGTGGTCAGTGGTGGTATGGCATATTGAGATACAGTATGCTGTGATGTGCTGTGCTGTCCTGTGCTGTCTTGTGTTGTGGTGCAGTGTGGTGTGGTGTCTTGTGTTGTGGTGCAGTGTGGTGTGGTGTGGTGTGGTGTGGTGTGGTGTGCTGTGGTGTGCTGTGGTGTATCGGGGTGTAGTGTGCTGTGGTGCATAGTGGTGTAGTGTTGTGTGCTGTATATTGGTGTGCTGTGCTGTGAAGTGCTGTGCTGTGCTGTGGTGTATTGTGCTGTGCTGCAGTGTGGTGTGGTGTATTGTGTTGTGGTTCAGTGTGGTATGGTGTATTATGGTGCAGTGTGGTGTAGTGTGGTGTGCTGTGGTGTATCGGGTTGTAGAATGCTGTGGTGCAGAGTGGTGTAGTGCGGTGTGCTGTAAATTGGTGTGCTGTGCTGTGAAGTGCTGTGCTGTGCTGTGCTGTGACATGATGTGTGGTATGATGTGGGGTAGTTGTGTCTGCTGTGCTGTGCTGTGTTGTACTGTGCTGTGCTGTGTTGTACTGTGCTGTGCTGTGTTGTACTGTGCTGTGCTGTGTTGTACTGACACGTCCTATAGCTAATAGTGTTGTGTTGGGAGTATTAGGTTGGCTGGTTTGGATTCCAGCCACCACTGCGTGATCAAGGCATATGGCACCCCTGCCTGCACCTGCCCCAGCTGGTGGGCAAGGTAACGAGCCACTAGTCATCACTAAAAGTGCCATGAGTCCAGATTTAGAAGCTCCTGCTCTCCGGCGAAACATACCAGATGTAAAAAGCACCCCTTCATGTGCATGCACATGTGCACACACACACACATGGACATGCACACATACATACACACGCACACACACGCGCGCGCGCGCACACACACACACACATGGACATGCACACATACACACACACACACACACACACACATGGACATGCACACATACATACACACCAGGGCTTGACATTAACTTTTTCACTCACCGGCCACTGTGGCTAGTGATTTTCCCAAGCCATTAGCCATTCAGGTATTCCACTAGCCACAGATTTTATATTGTTTTTTTTCTCTTTATCATTATGGTGTACGTCTAACCTCAGAAGATGAGGTGCTAAAACAACAAGAATGTATAGCTTTCATGAAAGCACATCAATCAAATAGAAACTGAGTTACAAACAATCAAGCAAATAGAAACTGAGTTACAAACAATTTATACACAAGGGGCAAACAACAGAATATAGTCTACTGTGATTCGTATGTCATACCAAGGAATAAGCTGCCAGCCTAATTGGCTAGTGACACTGAAAGTATTATTAGCCACAGCCAAGTTTTACCAGCATTTGGCTAGCTGGCAGGTGCCAGTGTCAAGCCCTGATACACACGCACACACACACACACACACACACACGCGCACACACACACAATAAGGGGGAGAGCGGCAAGCTTCTTGACTGGGTCAGTGATGTTTCAGCAGTAGCGCACACAGGTCAGGGTGGCGCAATGGCAGGCAGTGACACTAATGTTTTGGTCTTTTGTTTGTTTTTAGTGCACTATATGAGAAGATCATTGCAGCATATTAACCACCAATTACTGATTGATGGGCATTGGATGGCTCTGCGCCACCAGAAGTCTGAGCCCAAAACAACAACCCGACTACCATGTTCAGGCCACAGAACTAACAACTAACTCCCTTCGTTTACATTATGATTTTAATTCTGAATTGATCATTCAGAATGAACTAGTTCTGTGGAGTTCCCTTTGGTCTTTCATTTAATTCCGAATTGTGAAGGGCTTACATGACATTTTCAAAGCTTAATTCAAAATTAAAGTGAGTTCATTTGGAATTAAATGTCGCATGTAAATGTAGCCAATGTTATATAGGTGAATTAAAGACATAAAAAATCTGGTTTTCCTTGCATAGGCCGGCCAATTCCTATTACAGGCTTGCAGGTAGATGTAAGGTCACATCTCTGGATTGTATACTAGCACCATAACACTGCCTTTATTTCCCGCCAGAGCTAATTGAGTGGTTTTACATTTGGGTATATCATTGCCAAAGAATTATTGTGTCTCTTGTAAAATGTCTCACACCTTCTTCTCATTATAAAAGTAAATTGTTTTTGCATATCAGAAAATGCATTAGTGTTTTTTTTTCTCTCTCAAATTTCCCCAGAGGGTGATAAAAAGCTAACCTCCACAAAACAACACAAGAAAACAATGCCTTTCCCTTCTTCCTTTCTTTTTCTTTCACACAGAGGCAGTTTGCTGGCTGAGTGCACAATTTATGCAGAGTGAAATTCACTTGCTGAAAGACGTGCGGAGGCAACAGTTGGTAAAATAACAAACCCCGGGGCCATACTGGGTGCCCATCCACATCCACGCACACACACAAACACACAAACACACACACACACGCACACACGCACACACGCACACAGGCACACACACACACACACACACACACACACACACACACACACACACACACACACACACACACACACACACACACACACACACACACACACACACACACACACACACACACACACACACACACACACACACACACACACACACACAAACATGGAGAAGCATAGGTGAATGATGCCCAGTTTTAGCAAACACTTTAGCGCCAGTCTTGAAGACAAACAAAGGTTTTGGCTAATCCATCTGAATCAGTTGCCTGTGCCTTTTGGATTGGTCTGTCTGCGCGCGCGCGTGTGTGTATGTGTGCGTACTGGCATGCGTGCGTGTGCTTGCTTGAATTAAGAGGCACTTTACCCAAGGGGAAACAACGGGAACACAAAACAATATCTCACCTACAGCTAAAGGGAATTAACGTATAGCACTGTGGATTTGCACCGTGGAGAGAGAGAGAGAGAGAGAGAGAGAGAGAGGAAGAGAGAGAGAGAGAGATTTCCATGATGTTCCTACACCTCTGTAACTTGCTTGCACATCATGTTCGCTGTGTTTCCCGATAATGCTAGAATTAAGATAGTGGGCATGCCTTCCCTGAAGAAATCCTTTTCCTGTGATTCTAACAGCACGCTGAGTCACTTTGAAGTGGTATTCCTGACTTGTGAAGTCTATTACCGCATGCTGCATATAACAGCTGACTAACAGCCCTAGGTGTGCTCTCTGTCACTACACTATAATTTTGAGAGCAATTCAACAAAAAGTGATGCTTCAAACATATTCTGATGATGTTCTGACTTTGAATTTGCTCAGCGTATTTCACCTTGCCATGGCATTGAGCAAATGTGTGCATTAAAAAAAATGTTTCAGATATATTGTGTCAATGTGACTATGACGTTGGGTGACTTATTTACTGTAGTCATGCCATAATATTGATCCAATGTGTTTCAGGAATAAATACATACTCAGTACGTGACATCTTTATGGGATGTGATTAATCTGGTCACCTCAGTACATTGATAGAGATTCCAATTTCAATTAAAAAAGCTTTCTTTGTCCCAACATTGGGCACTTACGTTTAACGGTCCAAGTCTAAATTAAATAAGAGGTGAATATAGAATAAATAGTTCACAAGTGAAAAAATGACAAATGTAGGCTAAAGCAATCAGCAGTCACAACAATTCCATACATGTGTGCGTGCGTGCGTGCGTGCGTGCGAATTGAGAGGCTCTCCCCAAGGGGACACTAAGGGAACATAAAACAATATCTCACCTACTACTAAAATATATGAACGTATAGCACCATGGATATTCACCATAGAGCGAGACAGAGAGAGAGAGAGAGAGAGAGAGAGAGAGAGAGAGAGAGAGAGAGAGAGAGAGAGAGAAAGAGAGAGAGAGAGAGAGAGGGATGTTAATGATGTTCTTACACCTCTGTATGTTCTTACACCTCTGCTTGCACATCATGGTCGCTGTGATTTCCGATATTGCTAAAATTAACACAATGGGCATGCCTTCCCTAAAGAAATCCTTTTCCTGTGATTCTAACAGCACGCTGAGTCACTTTGAAGTGCTATTCCTGACTTGTGAAGTCTATTACCGCATGCTGCATAACAGCTGACTAACAGCCCTAGGTGTGCTCCCTGTCACACCTTCCTTCAAAAACAACTACACAACATTTTGAGAGCAGTTCAACAAAAAGTGATGCTTCAAACATATTCTGATGATGTGGCTTTGAATTTTCGCATTCGAATCAGCATATTCCACCTTGCTATGGCATTGAGCAAATGTGTGCATTTAAAAAAATAATAATATGCTACAATATTAATCCAATGTGTTTCTGAAAAAAATACATACTCAGTATGTGACATGTTTATGGGTTGTGACTAATGTTGTCACTCCAGTATATTGATATAGATTCCGATTCCAATTCAGATTCAGTTAGTCCCAACATTGGGTAATAAGTTGCGGTCCAAGTCTAAATGAAATAAGAGGTAAACATAGAATAAATACTACACAAATGTAAAAATATCAAATGTAGGCAAAAGCAGTCAGCAGTCATAACACAGTAGACTAGAGCACCAAGCATTATATCACAGGTGTGCTCTACACCTGCTGTCTTTTTGTTTAGTAGCCCGGTTGCAGGAATGAAGGTAGGTAGATGTAGAGCACCTGATTGTTTTTGCCAAGTAAGCCTCCGCTGCTTCCTGGCTAAGAGGAGCGGACCAAGGGGAATGGCAGATGGGACACTGGACAGTCAGGTTGAACCTTCTGCCTGTACCCAACCCCTCATCTCACTCTCTCT
>NC_085861.1:20365751-20368251 GCF_034702125.1 Engraulis encrasicolus | reverse complement strand
TCCACAAAGCGACCGACTCGCCGAAAGTTAACCCGCTTATTATATGGATATACTTAAATGATTCACACATGCGGGGACATTTCTTTAGACCTATTTAATGTTAAGATTGTTGCTGCGCAAAACAAAACAGAGCCGTTGTGGAACACCGCTAGGCAACAGCTAGGTAGGCTAGCCAGGACAACAGGTGTTGTCTATCACAGCAGCTGATTATGAGTGACAAAAGACCGGACCCCCTGCGGAGTGATATGAAACATTCGCTTTAGCCACTGACTTGTATACAAGCCAGTGGCTTTAGCAGTGAACGTCTTGTTGCCATTGACAGCGGTAGCCAGGACAACAGGTGTTGTCTATCACAGCAGCTGATTAGAGCCTTGTTGAAAAGTCGCTTTAGCAGTGAAAAGTCTTGTTGCCATTGACAGCGGTCTGTTATAGACCAACCCGTCCGTTATCGAAAAATAACAGACGTCCGAACGTTGGGGAGCCCCGTTGAAATGAATGGAGCATTCGACAGATGACGTCACAACCATATAATAAAGCTGTATAATGAACAGTAGGCCAAACGGGATCGATATTGAAAATAGGCATGCTATACTAGAATTATTCTTAGTTGTTGATTGAACGATTACATTTTTAGGTCAAAATAATGTAGGTCAAAATAATGTAAACCACTGCAGAATTACATTATTGCAAATTCATCGCAAAATAGGCTATAGCCTGATATAACTTTATCTTGGCAACACCATTATTATAATAGTTCGCAGTGCTCACTGCTGCTGGAAGCTATGGTGATTATGTTTGTGAATTAAAGTAATGTTTTTGTATGTAGACAAAATAATGCAACCTAATAAAAAACACCCTCGTGCACGTCGTCACCGACCTCATTGCATGCACAACCCCAAATACCGCCCATCCCAGACGAGACGGCGTGGAACTAGTGAGTCCTGCTGTCATCCACTGTACAGTTGATAGTATGTGGGTTTTACTACCAGCACTTATTAATATTTAAGACTTTTAATATTTAAGACTAATAGGGTCCAGCAGTTCAAAATTCAGAATGCAAGGTTTATTGTTTAGGGAGAGAGAGAAAGAGACTGACGGATCCTATTTCTATTCCTTACATTCTTTCAAATGTTCACCTTCTCTCAGTCTCTGTGCCTCTTATTTTCTTCTCATCACATTATTTTCTTTGTTTCTTTATTTTTCTCTCTCTCCCTTGTGTACTGTTCCAAAGTAAACTTTGTCAGTCCGTTGCCCTTGTCAATACTTCCTGGAACAAATAAAGTTAGAGAGCAGAACCAGGAACTGATTTCATTAGCTGTTGCCATTTGTGAATGATTAAGGTACGTGTGTGTGTGTGTGTGTGTGTGTGTGTGTGTGTGTGTGTGTGTGTGTGTCTGTGTGTGTGTGTGTGTGTGTGTGTGTGTGTGTGTGTGTGTGTGTGTGTGTGTGTGTGTGTGTGTGTGTGTGTGTGTGTGTGTGTGTGTGTGTGTGTGTGTGTCTGTGTACTGTATGTGTATGCGTGCGTGTGTCTGTGTACTGTATGTGTGCGTGCGTGCGTGTGTGTGTGTGTGTGTGTGTGTGTGTGTGTGTGTGTGTGTGTGTGTGTGTGTGTGTGTGTGCTTGTGTGTGTGTGTAGTGTAGTGTACTGTAGGTGTGTGCGTGTGTGTGTGTATGTGCTTGTGTGTGTGTGTATGTGCTTGTGTGTGTGTGTGTGCGCGCGCGTGCCATTTGTGAATGATTAAGGTTTTCAGTCAGCTCAACACTGGGCCCTACAAGGTTCTCAGAGGTTAATAAGCAGCAACAATCAATTACTTAACTATTCAATTATAATCAATGCACCTCCTGATTCCAGGAAAACACATACACCCAGAGAAAAAGGAGGAGAAATAGATTGGATGTTCTCACTATTTTGTGTGTGTGTGTGTATGTGTGTGTGTGTTTGTGTGTGTGTGTGTGTGTGTGTGTGTGTGTGTGTGTGTGTGTGTGTTACGCCCCTATGTGCCCTCCCCCTCCTGGCGTTAGTGTGCCAGTGCATGGGAAAGGCTGGTACCAGAAGGGTTAATTGATATCATTAGGTGCACCTGGGTGGTGCATGGTATACATACATTTAGCGTGTTGGTAAACTTTTGGCTGCACACACAGACAGGAATTCCAAAATGCTACGTGGCTAGGTGTTTATCATTGGAAGTCTCATTGGAGCCCTGCACAAAGGTTGGCAATCGTCACGTTTCATTTTTTTGCAACAACTTTTGGATCGGTTAACTAGTCGTGCAGGGATGTTTAAATGGGGAACACGTTGAACAATTTGTTCACTTCTAACTTCCACCTCATGCTGTCCGCAGGCAAAGCTGACCCAAACTAATGCTAACGAGTTTGGGCGGCGCGTGTTGCTGACTGGGGGTGCGTCCGAAGACGAGGCAGGTTGGGAGGAGCTCATCTCAGGTCAGAGAAGAACACACTTTACTACTGAAACACAGTTCACTGTTCATTTAAATTATTT
>NC_085861.1:20358251-20360751 GCF_034702125.1 Engraulis encrasicolus | reverse complement strand
CAGGCACGGACAAAGTCACAGGCACGCACATACGCACACACGCACACATGTACACGCACACACGCACACGCACACACACATAGGCCCCTTGAGTTAGCACAACTTTTTCTAAAGCAGTAATTCCCCAAAATATGTCATATAATATTAATACGTCAGTGATCGCCTTATGACACAAGCATTACACAGGCCAATTGCCGTACACTGTATTCTTATTTGTCTCTATTTCTGCAGGTTCTCATAGGAAAGGCAACATTTCAAAGACTTAATGGATCTAGAATCTTTACAGAAGTGCAATCTTTAGAGCCCCCATACTCAAATAGCGGCTCGCGAGCCATTTGTGGCTCGCGGGGCATCTATTTTTGGCTCTCGAATAATTTTGAAAAATTTGAAAAAAAAAAAAAAAATTTTTTTTTTTTTTATCCGATCGCGCTGTCGGCTCTTATTTTGAAATCGCGCCACAGACGCAATGAAGAAGCGTGCCGTGCCCCGCCCCCTCAGGCAGTTTCTCCCTCTTTGTGTCAGTCACTGCAGGCTCCGGACAGAACAGAAGCACCTACGACGCTGGCATTAGAGGTTGTGAGGTAGACTACAAGGGAAGGACTGTATCAGAGCCTGTAAATAAATTATTCACAAAGTTCTCTATGCATCGTTTTTGAAAGTAATGGTCCACATTTGATTGCAAACAGTGTGTTAGGACTTCGAATTGGTTTAGCAGTAGCTGTAGCTAGTTGCTAACACAAATGAAGGCAAACTGTGTTTGAGCTCTGCTGGCAGCTAACTATTGGTAGCCTATTAAAAACGAATTGCTTAATAAACTTTTCACACTTTTAAACAGTCCCCAAATAGTTCGTTTGGAATGCAAAGACCCTCATAAGACTGCAAACAAAGTTATGAGCAACTTGACAATTTATTATTGGCTTTTGCATTTAATCAACATGGCATCAAATGTGCCATTTTCTTGTTGACAAAACCTGTTGTTCTCCTATCTATGTGTCCTCTTTGTTGGGTCCATTATTGCTTCTGATTCTCATTATGCATGTGAGAGCTGCATAAACAAAGTCATAATAAGCAACATGTGTTTGAAAAGTCTTCAGGCTTATTGGTTTTCTCACTAAGAAATAAATCTTTATGAACGTAGTCTGCAAATATAGGCTAACAGATAATCTTATGTCATTTAAAAAAAAATACTGAAGGGTGGGTGGCAATGAGGGCAAGGCAGGCACCTCACCCCACAATGCAGGCCCTTTATGAGAGAAATGTTCTCCCATCCTGTCACTAGAAACTAAATATCTGCTGTGGGTGTGAGTGCGTGTGTATTGTGCTTACAAAGGACTATTTTATTTATTTATGTATTTATTTATTTATTTATTTTTTGGGGCGGGGGAGTCGTGTCGGCCCGGCCCGGCCCTTTATTGGGAGGAATTTTGAAAAACTGGCTCTCGGGGACTTTTAATTGAGTACCCCTGCTTTAGAGAGTGGAAATGCTTTATTTGATGCTGACGAAATTATAAGCGGAAGTTCACGGTAGATAAAGTTACTCATCCATTCATGCATTCTCTGAATAACAATTGGCTTCCAGGTCTGTCGGATGGATATTTTTCATTCATTAATTACAGACAGCCTGGCAAGTCTGTAATATACATTACTGCAACTTCCCATTGGCAACCGATTTGCGATCCAGGTCAGAGGAAACAGCCTATCAGGGCTTTTCATTTCTCTTTCCTTTTGAATGTGATAGACTATACAATGGGCTCTTTCACGCCATCGTTCATTGTGAATAGACACTCATGGCCTGAACCAGAACATTAGCTTCATACATGGCTCTGCTCTCAGCAGATTTTAATGGTCTTATAATGGAGTGTAGTGTGGTGGCCATGCAGTCAAGGCTAACTCTGCATATAGCTTCCCATGCTGCTATAACTGCATTATTATGGAAATTCAAAATGGCGGACCATGGAGAAGATCCCCCTTTTAATGTATGAAAAGTGCCATTTTCCCAGTCATAATGAATACTTAGAATTTGATGGTGGTGGTAAGTATTCATGAAAAAGATAACATTAGTGAATGGGTAGCATGAGTTCTGTAAATAAACAATAAAACAAAATTGCATAGTGTACCTTTAAGGCTTATTTAAAGTCAATGTAATATGAATAGGAAACCATTCAAACTATTCAAAAAGTAAATGTTTTTTTTTTCAGAGAGTTTTCAGATATTAAGACGGTTCAACTTGAAAAATGAGATTAGTGTCTATGGTTACCCGTCAACGTGACTAAATGGTGTGACCGGCCGGAGCGAAGAGTCTGATTATACTGTGCAGGTTCTCCATTTAATATTATTCCCAGACAGGGAATGTGTGCGTCATACCAGACAAATGGGTCCAATTCTCAGAAATACTGCACAGAGGAGCCAGAGATGTGGATATAGTACATAATAGTAACACGCACACACGTGCACACACACACACACACACACACACACACACACACACACACACACACAC
>NC_085861.1:20340751-20350751 GCF_034702125.1 Engraulis encrasicolus | reverse complement strand
TCACTTTTTATTCACATTACAAGCCTGCCTTATTGTGGTGAAAATAATACTCTAGCTATGTTTAGCTATGTATTTATATTACAAATACAGCCTACTGCTAGCTCTTCTTGGAAAAGAAGAAATCCCCTCGCAGACCACCTAAGCGCTGTTGCGGACCACCAGTGGTCCCTGGACCACACTTTGAGAATCACTGCTCTAAATCATACTACGGACAGTCACAGTGGGTAAGCCAACACTGATCCCATAACATAACACAACACATGCAGATTCCCCTACCTACCCCCAAAACCCATAGTGGATAATCCAATACAGATACCATGGAACCCCTACTGAGAATTGGGAAAGTTAAGCTTTTCAGCAAAGCCTCAGTGATAAGCTCTTTCGTTACCAAAATGGCCATGGACTTGTCTTAATCTATGATTTAAGGCTCTTGGTAATGTCATAGAAATGTTGTTATGATGAAATTGAGGGGTGTTTTTATTTTGTTTGTTTTTTTTTTTTTGGGGGGGGGGGGATTTATTTTCTTAAAAGAACATAGCAGGTCAGATTGCAATGCCATTTGCAGCAAAATGCTACGAAACCATATGATAGCCTACTGTATGTGTTTGTGTGTGTGTGTGTGTGTGTGTGTGTGTGTGTGTGTGTGTGTGTGTGTCTGTGTCTGTGTCTGTGTGTGTGTGTGTGTGTGTGTGTGTGTGTGTGTGTGTGTGTGTGTGTGCGCGTGCGCGCGCTGTTGGTGTTTCGCTCCTGCAGCTCCACTAGATGCTAAACATGACTGGTTTACACTTCCACAAACAACTCAAGTGGGACCCCCAGTCTCGTTGCTCTTGCCAAAGCAAGGGGCTGGGTTAGGGAAGGGAGGGAGAGAGCAACTGCTGAAACTACAAAACGGAGCGGGACTATGAGACCAAAACAAAGAAAAAGAGAAAGAGGGTGCAATCTTTGAAACGGTCCAGGGCAGGAAATACCTGGACATACTAGATGTTTTTTTTTAAATCTAATAACAGAAAAACAAAACAAATCTAGGGATTCAAATAAAACAGTCTTGGGGATTTCTGGGTAATCCAAGTCAAGTCAAGTCAAGTCAAGTAGGTTTTATTGTCAATTTCTTTACATGCACTGGTCATACAAAGAATTTGAAATTACATTTCTTGCTTTCCCATACAGACATAGACTAATCTAGGTAAGGACATAGACAGTATAGACATAGACAGTACTTATACATGGACTTAAGACAGTATGGACATAGACAGTGCTCATACAGACATTTAAAGTGCAAGACTGGACAACAGAAGACTTGTAGAGGACATACATTAAGAGGTATTTGTTGTGCTTTTGTGCTTTTCCTAAAAAAAAGTCCTTTATAGCGTTCTGACATGGTAATAGTAGCATTTTGAAGAAAATAAATATTAAAAAAGGTCTGTCAAGTACACCAGCAGCAGTGTGTGTGTGTGTGTGTGTGTGTGTGTGTGTGTGTGTGTGTGTGTGTGTGTGTGTGTGTGTGTGTGTGTGTGTATGTGTGTGTGTATGTGTTTAGTGCAGGTAGAAGGTGCGGTGTGCGTCTTGTGTGTGTGTTCGTGTGTCTGTGTGTGTGTGTGTGTGTGTGTGTGTGTGTGTCAGTGTGTGTATGTTTGGGTTTAGTGCAGAAAGTGCAGTGTGCTTGTGTGTGTGTGTGTGTGTGTGTGTGTGTGTGTGTGTGTGTGTGTGTGTGTGTGTGTGTGTGTGTGTGTGTGTGTGTGTGTGTGTGTGTGTGTGTGTGTGTGTGTGTGTGTGTGTGTGTGTGTGCATGTTTTGAGTTAGTGCAGGTTGAAAGTTCAGTCACAAGTATAGTAGTGCAGGTGGAATGTTCAGTCGCAGATATGGTGGTGGGGGATGGGGGGGGGGTTGTCAGTGGCCTTGCTGGCTAGAGGCTGACAGTCGAGGGAGAGTGGGTTGAGTGTTCAGCATCTTGATCGCTTGGTGCATTGTGCTGCTCGCCAGCCTGGTGGTACGGGAACGGAGGCGCCTGTACCTCTTTCCAGAGGGCAGGAGGCTGAACAGTTTGTGTGCAGGGTGGCTTGTGTCTTTGATGATCATCAGTGCTTTCCGGGTGAGGCGTGTGGTGTAAATGTCCTGCAGGGAGGGGAGTGGTACTCCAATGATCTTCTTCGCTGTGTTCACAACACGCTGGAGTGTCTTCCTTATTTTCTCCGTGCAGCTTCCTCCCCACACTGTGATGCAGTTGGACACGACGCTCTCTATGGTTCCTCTGTAGAATGTTGTCATGATGGAGGGTATAGCACTTGCCTTCTTTAGTTTGCGCAGAAAGTAGAGACGCTGATGGGCCTTCTTCGCCAGTGATGTAGTGTTGGTGGTCCAAGAGAGGTCGTCGCTGATGTGCACTCCAAGGAACTTGGTGCTGCTCACTCTCTCCACAGCATCGCCGTCGATGGTCAGTGGTGGCAGTTGTTTTTGGACCCTTTGGAAGTTGACAACAATCTCCCAGCGATGGGATCTAGGGCCAAAGGTACTGCTGCAGGGATCCCTGCAGGCAAGGTACCCTTTTGGGACCCGCCATCTTTTTCCCACTCAGTACAGACCATGGAGGTGGCTGTAAACCAGTCACACAGCCAGAAATTACTTTACGAACCCCCGCTTCCAGACTGCTGACGCCATTAGAACAAAATGGGGAGAGGAGAAGAGGGGAAAGGAGGGGAGTGCTAGAGAGAAGAGGGGAGGGGAACTAGATGGGAGACGAAAGGAGCGGAGAGAAGAGGAGAGGAGTGAGACACTATGTGAGGGAAGAGGAGAGGACCATAGATAGGAGAGAAGTGGAGGGGAGGAGAGGGGAGAAAAAGAGAGGACCCTAGATAGGAGAGGAGAGGAGAGGAGTGGGGCACTAGAGGGTAGAGGAAAGGTGGTCTGGGCGGGTGGGTAGTCAAGTATTAGAGACTGACAGAAAATTAGTGATCGTTGGGCAGAGCATATTTTATCACTGATTCTTGAGAAAGTGGCTAAAACAGGTTGTAATGTTGACAGAAAAAAACAAAGTGAATTACAAAATTATATGGTATATCCTTGTTGACTAAGGTCTTGGCTTTTCGGAAATGCACAAGGCCAATCTCCCCATTTTGAATTTTTTTCAGAAATCAGGCTTTTCTCTGATCACACCTTGTTTTTTGTCAACACCGTCAGACACAATTAAAAGTAATTAAAATTGTATTGATTTGGTTGCATATGTATCTGGAGTTTTTAAGTGATTATGTGTATTTTTTGGTTCACACATATGCCTTTAAATGTTGAAAATTCACTTTTGTTCTATTTTAATACTGTTTCATGTGTTCTAATTTTAAAATATGTACTGTCATACGATGCTTACTTAACGCCTAAATAGAACAAACAATTTTTTGTAATTTCACAAATATTCCTGTAGGCTTAAATTGGCTATTACTTTGATAATTCAACAACTCCTAAGGAAAATGTTGTAAGCACATTCATTTAAAATGTCCAAAACTCCTTCTTACGGTGGTGACTTAAGAACTGACGGTGGTGACAGTAATCTGAGAGTGGTGAAAGTGTCCTAATTTGTACCTGCATTTAGCAAAATAAATAGCCCTCTCAAGTCAATGGCATCTTGCATAAACACTTTATGTTTGTGTGTGCACAGTATGTTTGTACATGTGTTTTTTTTCTTCATTAGTTAGATTCTCTAGGAAGTAGGCCATTGGATCTTGAAAATGTGGCAAAAACAGGTTTTAAGTTGTTCAAATCCAAAATATAGAGGTGTATTATCATAGATGTAGGTGTTGGCTGTGCAGTGAATGTATTGCCCAAGCTCCCCATGTTTAACATTTTTCATAAAATGGGCTCTTTCTTGTTTTGTCAACAGCGGCAGACAGAATTAGAAGTAAAAACATATGTTTACTCTATTAAAGTGAATTACTTTAACAATTCAACATAACTGTAGATACTTATTGTATGCATATTCCTAAAACATGTCAAAAACATGTAAAACATGTGTTTTTTGTTGAACTCCATCAGATGTCACCACCGTCAGGTTTTCTGACAAAAAAAACCTCCAAATGCACCTCAGTGGTGGCTAGAGTATCATTTTGGATCACAATTACTACTAACATGCCTAGTAATGTTTCATTAACCAGTTCAATTTAGTAAAATATGGAACAAGATGATGAGCGGAACAAAATCTGACGGTGGTGACATCTGACGGTGTGAGACAAAAAAACACTCTTTTACATATTATGCATTGTTTGTTCACATTAGCCATTTCATTTTCGCTCTGTTTCTTGGGTGCTTCATACCTTTTCTGAGAAAGTATATATTAATTAACATTAATGTAATATAATACTATTAAAACATCCGACGGTGTTGACAGTTTATGGTTGGGACAGTACCAGTGTCCAAACAAATTAACAAATTGAGGACAAAATAGTAAACTAACAGGAGCTTCAGTGATGGTGAAGTATGCAGTAGACCTAAAGGTTTGAAAAGGGGTCCTCAGTAATGAAAATGACCTTGTGCATACCTGATTTTATTGTCTTTTACAAAAAATCTGACGGTGGTGACCAATATGCTGGACACATTTTGAGCAATCAGAAAATAATAGTAAATATTGTTTTACATGCACTATGTGCACATCTGTAGAACCACTTTAATATGGTCTTCCACATCATGGTGATATTGTTCAATTCTGTTAGTGATTTTTGTATTTTAAGTCAATTGAAATGATGATGCCAGTCCTTGGGACAGGCGTTTTTACAGGGTGTGGACAGGTTTATAGCCATGAAAAGCAATAAAATTACACTTAAATATTTCAAACAACTGTGTATTTGTGTAACAGACCCCTTGGCCATTACCTGGATTCATTTTGTTCGTGAAAATTTAGTTGATTTTCAACAGAATTAGCATTTTACTGCTGGGACATGTTTTTGCCAAACTTTCAAGAATCAGTGTTATCATCTTTTTCTTTGCCGTTCCTCTTTCTCTCTCTACTTTGAGAGAAAGAGGGAGGGGGGAGAGAGATAGAGAGAGAGAGAGAGAGAGACAAAGAAAAACAGGCACTGGGCAAAATAGTTGATGGGGTTCTGCTGTGTATAGTGTGCAGGTAGAGGGAGATAGCTCCAGTCGGTGGGGTGCTGCTGTGTGTCTGTGGGGAATATAGTTTCTGTGGGTGTTAGGTAATGGATTCTGACTAGCCCGGGGCAGCTCTCCTGAGGGATGCATCATTGGCCAGCAGCAACACCGCAGTTCTCTCTGGAGCTTTAAAATGTGTTTTCAAACAATCCCAGGCTGGAAAAAACACACGTCTGAAGGACCAACTGTATGGTCCGCTGGCTACACCACTGTGTGTGTGTGTGTGTGTGTGTGCGTGTGCGTGTGCATGTGCGTGTGCGCCTGCGCGCGTGTGTGTATATCTCTGTGTTTAGTTAGTGAAATAATAATAATAACAATATTTTGTTTATACATTTATTCATATGTATATATTTATTATATATAAATATACAGCCGTGGAAAAAATTGAGAGACCACTTTTGTTATGGATAGGTATGGGTTTGAGTAAAACAAACTTTGTCATTTCATTCTATAAACTACCGCCAACATTTTCTCCGAAAGAAAATATTGTCATTTAGATACTTTATTTGCAGAAAATAAAAAAAGATGCAATGTTTCCAAATCTCAAAAAAGGCAAAGGAAACAAGATGACATTAACTTTAAAACATAATACTAATGTATTTACTTAGGAAGACTTCAGAAATCAATATTTGGTGGAATAAGCCCGATTTGTAGACACAGCTTTCATGTGTTTTGGTATGCGTTCCGTTACTCCTTCACATTGTTCTTGGATGACTTTATTCCAGTCCTGGTGTAAGAATTCAAGTTGCTGAGCTTGGGTTGATGGCTTGTGACCATCCAGCTTCCTCTTGACCACATTCCAGAGGTTTTCAAGGGGGTTCGGGCCTGAAGTTTGGGCTTACCATGTCAGGATATTGATCTGGTGGTCCTCCATCCACACCTTGATTGGTCAAGTTGAGTGGCTGGAGCATTGTCCTTGTCTAAAAAAACATTCCTCAGCGTTCGGGAATGTTGTCAGAACATTAGGAAACAAATTTTGGCTCAAGGTGACTTTGCATATGGGTTCAGAGACGCGCCGTTTGCAAAGATGAATATGACCGATTTCAGCCTTGCTGAAGCTCCCTCAGATCATCTCCTATCCTTGGCCAAATTGTACATCTAATCCAACACCTGGTCATCTAATGGTTAGCTAGAGACCTGGAGAGGTCTATGATTATTAATTTGCACTTGCTGTGAAATTTAGCAGAGAATAGGTGATTATCTGTGGGAGCCTCAGCAAGGTTGAAATTGATCAAAATCATCGTTGCAAGTGATGCCTCTCTGAAGTCACATACAAAGTTGCCTTGGGCCAAAACATGATTCCTTCTGTTCTGCCAAC
The DNA here is from genome assembly GCF_034702125.1 of Engraulis encrasicolus. Lineage (NCBI taxonomy): Eukaryota > Metazoa > Chordata > Actinopteri > Clupeiformes > Engraulidae > Engraulis > Engraulis encrasicolus. Next base: position 20,344,303 of record NC_085861.1, on the reverse strand, counting down.
GCCCCTGAACACTGAGGACAGTTTTTATTTTTTTTAGAGAAGGACAATGCTCCAGCCACTCAGCTTGCCAATCAAGGTGTGGATGGAGGACCACCAGATCAATACCCTGACATGGTAAGCCCAAACTCCAGACCCGAACCCCCTTGAAAACATCTTGAATGTGATCAAGAGGAAGCTGGATGGTCCCAAGCCATCGATCCAAGCTCAGCAACTTGAATTCTTACACCAGGACTGGAATAAAGTCATCCAAGAACAATGTGAAGGTGTAATAGAAAGCATACCAAAACGCATGAAAGCTGTCACTACAAATCAGGCTTATTCCACCAAATATTGATTTCTGAATTCTTCCCAAGTTAATACATTAGCATATCATCTTGTTTTCTTTCCCTTTTTGAGATTTGGAAACGTTGCATCTTATGTGTTATTTTGACCATTTTGAGATTTTCTGAAAATAAAGTATCTAAATTTGAATCTAATTTTCATTTGAAATTCGGAGGAAATGTTGTCGGTAGTTTATAGAATGAAATGACAAAGTTTGTTTTACTCAAACCCATACATATCTTTAACAAAATCAGAAAAACGGAACATTTTGAAGTGGTCTCTCAATTTTTTCTGCGGCTGTATATAAACACCACTTACCAATGTACGTTCAAATATAAGCAGCAGCAAAAACACAACAAAAAAATCACTTTCAAATAAAAAATACTTATAAAGAAGGCAGATGCCATTAGCACCCGGGTGTAAATAGTCATTACTGCTATTTTATAGAGCCATTGTTAGTATTTGCACCCGGGTGCATTTAGACAAAAATGCTATTTATACCCAGGTCTTTGTAGTCAATAATGTTGTGTACATCCAGGTTTAGGCAAAACTGTCAGGTCTACAAAGTCAGTCAGGCTTAAAAAAGGCGACATCTCCATTTAGACGCATCTGTTTATTCTATAATGGATATTTTTGTAGATTTCATAGATTTTTCATGTAGATTCTGCAAAATTGGACCATGCGCGGAAAGTGGAGAAATTGACAGAAAAAAATGCCTTCAGTTAAATAAAAATGCCTTAAGTTTAATCATACCCAAACATTTGCATTGCCATGTATCTTTTTCCTGACATTTCTTTTTCTGTGAAATATGACAGTTATTTTATTTTTTTGTCTAGTGAATGATCTGAAGTTAAATTTTGTCTTCTGTTAAAGATTTGAAGATTAAGAGGTCTGCTCTCCTATGGGTTCTGCAAAAGCCAAAATCACTTCCACAAAATGTATTAAGGTACTTGTCCAGTTTACACTGTTGTGATGCTGGGTTGTGGTTTCTAGAAAATGATCTGAAACTGTGCAATATTTTTTTCAGAATACGTTATGAGGTAACATTGTGCTTTTCTCTGAGCATGTCGCTGCCATCCTTGATGGCCACCCACTCGAAAAAGCTAAAAACAACTATTTAAATGTGCTAGATTAAATTCAATGAATAATGAATTTCAAAAGCACAAGCACACACACACATATCGGCACGCAAACATGTATGCACTCATGCATGCACTCGTGCGCACACACACACGCATGCACACACACACACACACACACACACACACACACACACACACACACACACACACACACACACACACACACACACACACACACAATACCATACGGACATCCAAAGACCTTCAGGCAGTTCTGAGCAGAAATGGCCGAGAGGGGAGAAACAGAAAAATATTTGTCGTGATGCAATCCAGAAGACTTTTTAATTGCATATAGTACGACTATACGTCACCATGTTGGTGGGAAAATAGGTTTGCTTTTTGGAAACAGGTATGCTTTTCAAACACACTCTTCCTCCAACACTGTTACTCTCACAGTCTTCTCAAAGTCATTCCTGTATTAAATTAACAATCTCTTTTAATTTGTATATTAAACAATTATTCTGTAAAATTTCTTCAGTGGAGTAATTAATGAAGTCATCATGTGAAGGAATTCCCTCACTCCTAGTGCTGCGTGTCTCATCCAATCAGAGACTGTTAAATAATTTGACCGTATCTAAAGCTACGTTCACACACATCGTTGCTATTTACTAGCTTCTCACTTGCTCGCCACTCTCTCACAGAACGTTCGCTGAATGTTCCCGCGGCTTTAACTGCCAATGTACAGGCGAGAATTACCGAACTCTGCATTCCAATTGGTTACTCGCTTACTCGCCTCGCTCGAAGTTCAAATATTTTCAACTCACATCGCATCGCTTGTACAGTACTCGCCTACTCGCCTGCTCGTCTCGCTGGAACACATTGACATTCTATTGACTTAATTCGTGAGCGAGTAACTAGCAGTGACGTGTGTGAACAGGAGCGTTCCTATGTTCCACGGGTCCTATGTTCCTTTTTCTTTAAAAGGGTTCTATGTTCCCCACATTGTTTGTGGAAAGTTTCCGAGTTTTCAAATTGTGCCCTTCCCAAAACCATCCCTAAAACGAACCTGTCAGTAATGCAATGTTTCTGAGTTGTAAATTTGTGCCCCGACCAAAACTATCCCTAAACCTAACCTGTTAGAAGTGCAAAAACAACCTGTGCTTTGCCATGCGGCAGCGGTCTACTTGGAAGCAACAGGGAACATAGAACCCTTTTTGGAAAAAATAGTCCTAAGTTCCCCGCAAGTATGTTTCAGAGTTTTCAAATTGTGCCCTTCCCAAAAGCATCCCTAAACCTAACCTGTTAGTAATGCAATGTGTCTGAGTTTTCAAATTGTACCCTTCCCAAAACCATCCCTAAACCTAACCTGTCACAGGTGGAACAACAACTTGCGCTTTGCCATGCGGCAACTGTCTACCTGGATGCAGCGGGGAACATAGAACCCTTTTTTGAAAAAAGGGTCCTAAGTTCCCCGGTTGTGGGGAACATAGGACCCGGGGAATATAGGACCCTGGGAACATCGGGATGACCCCGTGTGAACCTAGCTTAAACCATGACAAACTGTATTTCAGGCATGGGCCCTTCATCACCATAAAATATTGGTGCCATTTGTTCATTTGAATGCCATATTGATCCACAAACCTCCACAAAATTCAAATAGGCTTAGGTTTGTATCATTGACTCTCACCAACTAGGAATGACAGCATTTCTTGGCCACTTTGAAGAGTCTTTTTCCACTAATGCATGTTTAGTCACTAAGATTTCATCCAAAGATCATTTTTGATTGTAAGTATGCAAAGTTAAGAGAGCAGAAGTAATTGTTGTTCTGAGGAAGACACAAAGAAGCCAGTAGAAGAGGAGGGAGTCACTCACAGGTGAGACTTGAAATGAGTGTCTGAAATATAAACCATTTTCTACGGACCGTTTGACAGCAACAAAAAGAGTGAACCGTCGTCCAGATTGGCTTTCTCTGCTTAAGCATGCTTAATTTACCAGAAAGAGAATCCTCTAATGTTATTTCCACATTCTAGGCCTACATCTCCAACTGGCAGCAGTGTTTTTTGTAAAAAAAAAAAAATGCAGCCTTGAAGGAGAACCGAACACAGACACTGTCATTTGGACAGGGCCGCTAACAGCTTTGGCTGGGCCT
>NC_085861.1:20313251-20328251 GCF_034702125.1 Engraulis encrasicolus | reverse complement strand
GATATCAGTAGATATAATAGTTTGTGCCTTTGCATTGTGTGTGTGTGTGTGTGTGTGTGTGTGTGTGTGTGTGTGTGTGTGTGTGTGTGTGTGTGTGTGTGTGTGTGTGTGTGTGTGTGTGTGTGTGTGTGTGTGTGTGTGTGTGTGTGTGTGTGTGTGTGTGTCAGGACCCAGTGTCTTTGAGCTTTGAGGTCAAACCTCCACCAGACTGCCTTAAGTATCCTCATCTGTATTTCTCTTTTATTTTCTTGCTTCTTACTTTCCCCCTTTTTCTCACTTTTTCTTCTTCTTCCCTCCCACTCCTTCCTCATTATTGTCACTCATTTGGTCTCTCTCTCTCTCTCTCTCTCTCTCTCTCTCTCTCTCTCTCTCTCTCTCTCTCTCTCTCTCTCTCTCTCTCTGCATCCCTCACTTGTTTCTCAACCTGATAAACACTGTTGCCAGGATACCAGTGACACGTCTGAAAATTCTGCTGCCACATTCACTTTGTTTTGTTTGTTCTCTCTCTCTCTCTCTCTCTCTCTCTCTCTCTCTCTCTCTCTCTCTCTCTCTCTCTCTCTCCTCCAGGCAGTGCCCTAGTGAAGACCAACAAACCCAGGAGTGACATGCTGACACCTGACAGCAAGGCAAGAGAGAGGGGGGGGGGCGACACGCGGTTGATGGTGAGACATAAGGGTCCTGATTGGTCAAGACAGGGGGGTGAAGGGTACACATCAGGGTGGTGAGAGGCAAGGCGGTGGAGGTTAGAACAGTTGCTGTTTAGAGACATAGAGGTGATGGTCAGGCATAATGGTGGAGGTTAGAACAGTTGTTATTTAGAGACATAGAGGTGATGGTCAGGCATAATGGTGGAGGTTAGAACAGTTGCTGTTTAGAGACATAGAGGTGATGGTCAGGCGTAATGGTGGAGGTTACATACTGGGGTGATGATGGTTAGACATACGGGTGGTGATATTTCAATCAATCAATCAATCAATCAATCAATCAATCAATCAATCAATCAATCAATCAATCAATCAATCAATCAATCAATCAATCAATCAATCAATCAATCAATATTATTTATATAGCACATGATCATACATAACTTTCATTCAATTCGTTACAGAATAAAAAGAGAGAAGAAACAATATATAGAAAGTAATACCGATAGTTGATTACTATTACCCAAGGGCAGATGAAAATAAAGCTGTATTGAATTTGTTATAAAACAAGATGCTGTTGGGGCAGTTCTTGATCAGGAAGCTGTTCATACGTATTAGTTCCATCTTTTGGCAGCATAATGACACCCTGTCTGGATTTGACCTTAGGCACAACCAGCATATTATGTAAGAGTCATTTTTGTCACCTCTGTCAGATGTCAACACCGTCAGGTTGTGTTGTTCCATATGTGACTGAATTGTGCTGGTTAAAGGGACACTGTGTGAGAATTTTAGTTGTTTATTTCCAGAATTCATGCTACCCATTCAGTAATGTTACCTTTTTCATGAATACTTACCACCACTATCAAATTCTAAGTATTCATTATGACTGGAAAAAAAATGCATTTTTCATACATGAAAAGGGGGATCTTCTCCATGGTCCGCCATTTTGAATTTCCAGAAATAGCCATTTTTAGCTGCAAAAATGACAGTACTTGGGCCATACTAGGAAATATTAGTTTATTACTTAATAAACGTTCATGAAAAGATCAAATTTGGCAATAGGCAACACAGTTTCAATGAGCAGCATAGTTGCAGTACCTTTTTTGACAATTTCCTGTGTACCTTTAATGAAACATTATAAGACATAGTACTATTCATTGTAATCCAAAATTATACCAAAATTACACTTTTAGGCATTTTTTTAGGCTTTTTTGTCACCACCGTCTGATTGCTGTTAAGACCTTCGTCTATGATAAGATACCTCTAAATTTTGGATTAACTTTTTTTCTTTCAAAATGAAACCCTGTTTTAGCCACTTTCTCAAGAATCAGTGACATACAGTTTAACTGAAAATCAAAGCCTTGTGGCACATGAAAATATGACAACGAGATTTTCTTTTCAGATATGAGAAACGAATGTCCAATAAAAAACTGACTTTCGATAACAGAAAGGCACGAGGCCGAAGGAAAGAGGAAACCACACACGTTTGCAAGCTTGATTTGCCCCCATAGTGACGGGGTCAGACATATTGGACTGTACGTTAACTTTGAGCCCTGGGAGAAGTATCATCAGACATCTTCATGGCGACGCAGCAGCCGCGGCAGCAGGCGGAACAGAAAGAGACACCAAACATGATATAGAATAGAGTGGTGACCCAGAAGGCAAAGAGATAGAGGGTCTTATGGCAATAGTCTGCGGCAGCTGGATTGTCATAGTTGGGCCCGTAGTTTGCATAGATCCACACATTACCTGCACACACACAAACAGATACACACACACACAAACACACACACACACACACACACACACACACACACACACACACACACACACACACACACACACACACACACACATTAAGCGTGCAGGTATACTTGTTCATCGGTGTACCTAAGCTAAGTTGTAAAGTTAGTAAAGGAGTAAAATTGCCCCACTGAGCCTAAAATACAGACCTTCTGGTGTACCTTACAAGTGGGGTATGAAGTCAGAGTTCCAGTTTGATACCCCAGTTTACCCGGGTTCAAGTCCTGGCGGGGCAACTCTACTTCCCCTCGCTACAATCGGCAACATCTCTGAAGAACTACAGCTCTCTTTTCTTCACAAAACATCTCCAGTTTCTTATTGGCACATGTTTCCTTAAACTGACTCTCGCCAGATGAATTGGTTCCACCTTCCTCCATGAACATTGCTCTGCGTTACGCCATAGACATAGGTCTGCGAAGGGCTGGTTTTATTTATTTTTTTTAAACTTTCATGTAACTGAGGAAACACTTTTCTGACATTTTAATCAGGTGTTACTTTAAGCAACTCACAGATTCGAAAATGCAGTTGAAATTGCAGACTCAATGTCAATGAGTGAGTCCATGCAAGTGGCCAGTGTGTGTGTCGGAAACAGCTTTCACTTATTTTTCCCTTCTCCACTATGTTTAAATAAAATGTAAAAAATATATATATATGTATTTTTTTTTTCTTATGAATATCATAGATTTTTCCATGGTACACACCCTTGCGAGTCAATAACCAACTTAATCTTAAATTGAATGAAATTAACATTTGATTGTTGTATTATCTTAAACATAGGACTATATAAAAAATACTACACGTTTGAAACATACTTGTTAGAAAACGCTGAAGTCCATTAACAAGCTTTTTAAGAGACAAAACCATAATCTGTCATAACAACTGTGTCATATAACAACTCTGTCATAACAACTGTCACAAGCTAATGACTGACACAGTTGATGGATGCCTAACAGAGTTGATGACCATTTTTACAGTATTGTGCTAACGGCAGACCTCAGAGTATTCACTACAAAACCTTAATCAATTCATGTTTTTATGGGCTTTATCTGTATGTTCATAAATATAATTTCTAAATCAGGTTCTAATTCAGGTTCATAGGAATATGTTGAAAACATAGTTGACAGACAATGCTCCCTCTCTACGACCACTAAAAAGTATGGATTACAATATTGAAGAGGTGAACTCAAAACTTAGTCATATAATAATATCTACTGTGAATAAAAAAAATATTTGTTATATATATATATATATATATATATATATATATATATATATATATATATATATATATATATATATATATATATATATATATATATACACTGTATATATACACTATATAAAGGCTTTATTGACACAGGACAGTCGAACTTAGTGAAACAAGGAAATAAGTGCAAGAGAGACACAGGATGGATGGGAAAATGACTTCAGGTCAGAATCGAAACCGGGTCTTGAGTATAATCATGGGCGTAATTTCCACGGGGGTTACGGGGGTTTTGACCCCCCCCAGACTTCAAACCCTGACAATATAACCCCCCTTATATAATTGTACAACCCCCCCTTATATAATTACAGTACTTGTCTTGCATGAACAACTTTACCCATTTTATGTAAAATAGTGAAAAACTGTTTCGTTCAGTTATGTTTAATCATGTTGTAATGTAACCCCCCCTGCCCCCCTTGGTATTCCCCAAATCTGCGTTAGTTGTGTACGTAGTACGTACTGTCCAATGGGGGAGGTAGATGGACACTCCCAACTGAGATCGCTCCCGGACGTGTAGTCCCAGGTGTTTCTATCACTCCCGGACGTGTAGTCCCACCCGATTATATTTCACGTATTATCATACACTGCCACATACAAGCAATTTAGGGTTAGGGTTAGGTTTAGGGTTAAGGTTAGGGTTAGGGTTAGAAACAAAAAACTAACATCAAAAAGATAACTAGCTCCGTTAAATGGCGGTGGGATCGATAGTCTGGCTAGTGGGAGCGAGCCGACCGGGGAGCGTCCTGCGTTGGGAGCGACAATCAGGGAATCTCTCAATGGGTAATCCTCTTCTCCACTATCCCAAATTCAAACTGATTAGCGATCAGCTTTATCAAGTATTGAGCAATTGTTGTTTTCTACTTTTAACTTGCAATTGCCACATGATCATGCGTGGATGCGTCTTTGGCATACGAGACATTATTTCCGAGTGTTTTGAGAACCTATAGTGTACCACTGCCTTTCTGCCTGTCAGTTAGTTATATAGCTATTTTATGCTAGGTTACGACAGACAGCTAGTTCAATAACACTGGACGTGGCTGGCTATTTTGGACTTCGTTGATGGCTAGCACTTGGGATATTTACTCCCTCAAACCAACACATTTTGTGAAACCCTAGCAATCGGACGTCTGTTTGTTTTATTTCACGTCATTTAAGTAGTTTTTGGTTACCCCCTGTCCAGTTGCCTGCGTGATTTCCTATGATAGTATCCACTTCAAATGAGAAGCTTGTTCAATGCAGCTGAACCAAAATGCCTGTAAGTTGACACCAATAGTAAACACATCCATTTTAAATAAGATGTATTGTGGCATTATATTTTGTTTTCAAAATCGCATTTGTTGACAACAGCCAAGCGATTACAGTTTGTTTCGCCAGTGAAGTAATGAAGAGAGAGACACGAGAGGGTTGGGGAGACAAGGGGTTCCTTCCTCGCGTGACACTATGCGTGGCTGTGCTTAGAGTGAGACAGAGGAGGTCCTCTCAATATTTTTGTCGCCAGTCGCCACTGTATATTTAGTTATAAAAAAAACAACAACAGTCAATTGTATAAATAATGGGTATGGGATATTATGTAGCCAGCAGGCTACTTTAATTTCTACCACAGCAACTTTCTTCTGATCATATGATTAACAACATGGCGAACAGCAGACAAGATATCCTATTTGTGCAGCATCCTGATTAGTGATTGATGGTTGGGATATGTCATTCATATTTGGCACTGCATCAAAGATTTTATCAACCATCTCTGACTGTAGCTTTCTTCTGATCATATGAATTAGGCCTACTAAGCAAAGGGTAGGAATGTTTTTAATTAATTAATTAATTAACTCATCTTTGCTTTATTGCTATATGCCACATTACAAATGGAGATTTTCTGACAGCTTGACTTTAGCCTGATTGGGAAAATGCATTCTCTAAAACTCTGATGTGAGTTTGCTGCCCAGCCATTTGAACATTAACTGAGGTTTTTTTTATATCAGGTTCAAAAACTTGATTGCGCAGGTCACCAAAGAGAGATCCAAGGCCAAGGAGGTACAGGTGATGAGAGAGAGACGGGTGTCCAGAGAGAGAGACGAGGAAGCACAGATGAGAGGGAGAGAGAAGGAGGTGACAAAGGAGGTGAACCAGTTCAAGAGATAGAGTATGAAGGTGTCAGAGGAGGTGCAGCAGTTGAAGGAGAGAGAGGCAACGGAGGAGATGTAGCAGTTGAGCAACAGAAAGGAGGTGATGGAGGAAGTGCATCAGTTGAAGACAGAGGGAGAGAACGAGGCGAAGGAGAATCGGATGACCAAAAACAGGGAGAGAGAGTACAGAGAGAGACAGCGCAGGAGGCACAAATGACCAGGTAACATACTGTACATAACTGTACATGCAAATACTGAAGAAAACTGTTTAGCCATTTAATTCATTTAGATGGAAATCTTGACCCCCCCAATTGTCAGCATAAAGTTACGCCCTTGAGTATAATGGTACAACCCACTGAGTCACGGCAACCCCCATGATGTAATACTGTGTAATGTTAAGTCATGCAACAAATAGGCCTATATTAAGTGGACTTCAAGCTTATTTTCTCACCAGCAATGAATAGAAATAAAGAAGCACCCGCACACTGTTCACATTTGCAGAGTTTTTACTTGCAAGGTTTCGGTCTATAACCTTCCTCAAGCAATACGCACCTGGCAAAAGGAGGTCTGCAATAATCCTAAAAATAGCTCACCAGCAATGAACCAGCAGAACAGGAAGAGGAATACGATGTAACTGACGCTACGCCAGACGCTGCTGAGGGTGGTCTGGCTCCCGTCCTCGGGTGCCTGGGTACAGGGCAGGCAGGACAGCAACGTCAGGGACACGGTGAAGGTACCCTTCACCACCAGGTAGATCGGGATGAACTTCTGAACCGGGCAGCTTTCCAGGTACATAGATCCTTGGTGACACCATAGCACACAAGAGAGATTGATGAAATGTGATGTGACTGATGTACCGTAGCAGGTTTACATTCAAATATTCATATCCATAAAAGGTTTAGTTAATAGTGCAATGTGGTTGAGTACTGACCGATTACAACCTCTGCAATGGGTATGGCCATCATTATGAGCTTAGAAATGACTGTTTGGGAGGAAAATATTGTAACTGAAAGTGGGGTTGATTGTTGATTGCTCACATGGCTAGTCATATGTAAAATCCTACTTTAATCAGTTTTGTTGAAACAAATAGAACATTTCTGTGAAAAATAATGCTTGGGGAGAAGACGCTTACCTACAGTGGGTGTATTGGGTTTGGATGTTGAGCGTAGGTTCTCCAAAAAGTTCTCCATCTTTTACAAAATGTAAAGTGAAGAAATCCAGGAATCACAGGCGAGGGGAGTGGACAACTGGACACGAATGACACAAAAAAGAATGAATGACACAGAAATAGTTCCATGTGAGCACCAAAGATATTTGACTTTCTACTCTCAGATGATGTAAGATATTTTTGACCACCGGACTAATGACATTAGTGGACAATTCACAGCGTGACTTCCTGACCCCTCAGCAAACACGTAACACAGTTAGAGGACCGGTCTGCCAACCACTCATGACAATGTCGTAGAATTTGTAGGTAAAATGGTCATCTTTGACCCATCAATAAGGTTAGTTGTATCAAATCAGAATAAAGGTTGTCTCAACATAGTCTTGATAAAGTCGTAACATCAGAATAAAAGTTGTCTAGACAAATCTAACTGTTGTTGATTAAGATGTATTTGCACAAGATGCATAAAAGACAGCACACCTACCCTGATAAAGCAATACAGACACTGCAGTCTCGACACTTCCTCTGACATGCTTTATGTACCACACCTAAAGCAAGTGACACTGAGGGCCTGACTCCTCACACTTTTATATCACCTCAGGCCCTTACAGCATGTTCCACTTCCTCATCCAATCAGCATCTTCCATGATGTCATGGAAACCTTTCAATCATGAATTTGGCTCGAGTCTATATTATCAAAAAATATAATCATCTTGCATATTGGAATACATTTAATATTTTGCTTTAGGCAATCATTTCTCCTGTTTTTTTCCTGTTGAGCAGAGAGGGCATACAAGTAAACAACAGGTTTAGAGACATTTGATGTTAACAAAAATAAGACAAATATAAAAAATAACAAAAATGACAAATGTATAATTATGTTTTAATAAGAATAACTACATCCCAATGCCTAATGAACAGTGTAATTCTATAATTTTAAGACACACCAGATGATCTTTAGCAGTAGTGGAAGAGTTGGTTAGAAAATTATGCTGACCCGATAGCACAAGTGCTGCTGGTTGCAACTCTTTGATCTCTTCAATCATGCACTCATGCACATCCATTACTTGTAAAATCATGTCCTAACAAATTGTTCAAAACAGGTCAACACTGTGTACAGTTTAGTCATTGATCTTGTGTTGTGTTTTTTGTGTCCTTAGTCCAATCATAGCATGTTTTGCTGTTATATACAGTATATCACGAAAGTGAATACACCCCTCACAGTTTTGCAGATGTTTGAGTATATCTTTTCATAGGAAAGCATTACAGAAATGTAACTTTGACACAATGATTAGTGACCTTTTAACAACATATCTAACCGCTTAAATTTCTTGTTCACTCAGAAAAAAACAAAATACAGCCATTAATGTTTGAACATGTACTCACAAAAGTGAATACACCCTAGATTAAAATCCAGTAGAGAAGGGGCTATGTTGGCTCGAATCGTCTCGAAATGAAACTAAATGAAAAGGGATGACAAAGGAGGTCATCAGTGTGCGTTTCAACCTTTCTTTGCATTGAACTTTTACATTTTGAGTCTGCATCTGGCTTAAATAGATTGGTGTGAGATTTGAATGCAATCCTATGGAGAATATCATGATCTGCCTCAGTAGTCACAGTGCATGTTGACATGTATGTTTCTTTTAGGTGTATTTCAGATTGCCAATGTTGACAGCATTCATGCATCCCCAAACCATGTCAGTCCCACTACCATGCTTGGCTTATGAGAGGATACACCGTTTTTGTACAACTCACTTGTTTACCACCACACATGCTTGACACCATCTAAAGCAAATTTGTTTATCTTGGTCTCAAGAGAGATGAACAGACCAAGGATATGGATCACTGGAACCATGTTGTGTGATCTGAAGAGACCAAGGTAAACAAATTTGCTTTAATTTAATTTAATTTAATTGTTAGATTATTGTAAATGTGGCATAAAAAGGTTTTAAGTTGTTCAAATCCAAAATATAGAGGTGTATTATCATAGATGAAGGTCTTAGATGTGCAGTGAATGTATTGGCCAAGCTCCCCATGTTTTACATTTTTTATCAAATGGGCACTTTCTTGGTTTTGTCACCAGCGTCAGACAGAATTAGAAGTAAAAAAATATGTTTACTGTATTTAAGTGAATTACTTTTACAATTCAACATAATTGTAGATACTCATTGGAAGCATATTCTTAAAACTTGTCAAAAACATGTAAAACACTTGCTTTTTTGTGAACTACATCAGATGTCACCACCGTCAGGTTTTGTGACAAAAAAACCTTCAAATGCACCTCAGAGGAGGCTGGAGTATAAGTTTGGGTCACTATTATTACTAACATGTCTGGTAATGTTTCATTAACCAGCACAATTTAGTAAAATATGGAACAAGATGATGAGTGGAAAAAAATCTGACGGTGGTGACATCTGACGGTGTGAGACAAAAAAACACATTTTACATATTGTGCATTTTTTGCTCACATTAGCCACTTCGTTTTCACTCTGTTTCTTAGGGGCTTCATGCCGCTTCTGAAAAAGTATATATAATTAACATTAATGCAACATAATACTATTAAAACCCCCGACGGTGTTGACAGTTTATGGTTGGGACAGTACCAATGTCCAAACAAATTAACAAATTGAGGAGAAATTAGTAAACTTACAGGAGCTTCAGAGATGGTGAAGTATTCAGTAGAGCTGAAGGTTTGAAAAGGGGTCCTAAGTAATGACAATGACCTTGTGCATACCTGATTTTATTGTCTTTTTTTAAAAATCTGACGGTGGTGACCAATATGCTGGACACACTTTGAGCAATCAGAAAATAGTAGTAAATATTGCTTTACACGCACTATGTGCATATCTGCAGAACCATTTCAATATGGACTTTCACATCATGGTGATATTATTCAATAATATCAGTGATTTTTACATTTCAAGTCAATTGAAATGATGATGTCTGTCCTTGGGACAGCTCTTTTTACAGGGTGTGGGCAGGTTTATAGCCATGAAAAGTAATACAATTACACTTAAATATTTCAAACGACTGTACATTTGTGTAACAGACCCCTGGGTCTTTACCTGGATTCATTTTGTTCAGGAAAATGTAGTTTATTTTCAACAGAATTGGCACTTTATTGCTGAGACATGTTTTAGCCGCTTTCTCAAGAATCAGTGGTATACATTCTCATCCATAAACACATCTTCGGTGGGTTAAACCCCTAAGTGATCCATACAGTTGAGGATGATATTTTTAGCCTCCCTCCTGAAATTAGACATTTCTCTTGATTTCTCAGTGAGAATGACCATTATGAACCGTTTCTGTTATTCTGGAAACAAATTAGTGGTGGGCCGATATCGGCGTTAACGTGCTGCGATAATGTGAGACTCTTATCGCGCGACAAAGAAAATGTCGCACGTTAATCTATTCTCAAAATATGGATTTGGGGTTTGGGGATGCGCGTCACCATAGCGTTCGATTGACAGGCGCTTTCAGACTGCCCTCCAGTCGCGTCGCCTCTCCACCTGTTTCTCAGCAGACCTACTAAATATGTGTTTGCATGTTGTAAACATTAATCTCTCTGCCGTGGTAGGCGTTGTTTTAGTGCTTTTTCATAAGTGGTAGACTAGAGAGACGTTATTGTTTGAGGTGAAGCAGACATTATTGTGTACCAGCCCGACATAGCCTACATTTCCTCATGCATTGCATGGAACACAAACAACAGTCCTGTTCCAGAAATCTTGCCTGTGCCATAATTGCAAAACATTCCGTATAATATACATTTTGAAGATTGTCAAACTGAAACTGTCAATATCTACTCTCGCTGAATGTTTGTGTTATGATCGCGCATTTGTGACTCGTGTCAGACAGTAATAATACACCTCGCGATTGTTGCGCTTGATATAGCTGTAATAAGGCCAAAAACCCAACGACGGAAATTTAAGGCCCTGGGACCGCTTCCGCTCTGGACTGTAGAAAAGATTTCATTTACCTATTATCCAATACCGCAATTATTAGAGTCCCAGCCGTAGGATCTCTCTAGTTCCTATGTAATTATGTATTTGTACTTAATTACTATAATACTGTTAAAATTGATTAGTCTACCAATCTCTGTTATGTCTGGGTTCAGCTAGTTAAGCAATTTATTACATCGGTACCTCCCAGCGCGCGACTATTGTTTATTTGGGGGTCCTAACTGCATGTAAGTCGTTAAGAGATGAGGCAGGGGTTTATGATGCCGAGAAGGTACCGTATCTACCGAGAGAGGTGTCTCCACATCCCGCACCCGATCGACTGCCTCAGGTTAACAGGTTATGGGTACACGGCAAACGGAAGATAAAGTCACCCCGCACTTGTCTCGGTTCTCATAACATATCTCAACCTAGGTAAACACCATTGACGTCGGATCTAAATTTCGGTTAGTCCAAAGTATGTGTGCCTCGCTCCATCCACAGCGAATAAACCTTACTGCCTACTTAACCAGATCAATAAACATATGAATAGACCAAACGGAATTCTTCCCCATATTTTTATGAAAGTTTTATTATAAGACAAGATCTACTTTGTCAACAATACGACTACGACAGAATACAATGTTGAAAGAAATCAATGCATACCTGAACAAGGAAGAATGGGCTACACAGACGAGATATCTGAGGAGGTCCTGAATACAGTTACCTCTCGTAATATGTTACTTCCATCTTAAATGCATATTTGTCACGTGGGACACCTTGGTCAGGTAACCAATGAGCTACGAATATTTCGTTGGGCAGGGTTATTGTAATTTCGAGGGGTCGGCCTTTGCCCGACTTCCCATTGAACCCCTATGATTCTAAATCTTTAATAATTTGCCTAAAGACCGTTTCAAAACCAAGACCTTGCCACCACTCGCATCACGACCATCAGATTGATACCAAACACATCATGGAATTCTCAATACATCATATTACGCGTTTATCACACATATTAATACATCTGGCCAACGTCTCTCCTGGGCACGTGGTATTCCTGTGCACGCGCAACCACTGGATACCTCCCTAACCTGAGAGGGTCAAGTTTCCCACCCCGGAGGGGGCGAGTTTGAACAGCTGGCTTCTTCGCACAGAGGGCATTGTCCCGCTACGCGGCCTTGTGATTCAAACGCCAGATAGGCAAAGTTTGTCTTTGTAATTTAAAGATAGCAAAAACAGTAAACAAACACATGAATGGTAGAAAAGCAACGAAATGTGAGATTCCTCAGGAACTCGTAGGTAATGATTATGAGGATGAAGATGAGGATGACTATGATGTCAGTGGTCAGAGAACGGTCAAGACAGTGGGGGGGATTACATAGCCAACCTTGCGGTCGTCGCACTTCACTTTTTTTTTTGCAAAATGAATTCATTTGGAGTTGTAACTCCGCTGGCATTCTAACGCAGAGATCAACTGTCAGGTTTAGGTCAAATCGATGTGGGCCAGTGCTTTAGGGTCTAGATCTAGCTCTAGATATCTAGTAGCATGGCTCTGACTTTGCTGTAGCCTCCCTTTCTAAAGGAGCTGCCTCCCTTTCTAACAGTCAGTGGCAGATTCTCTCTCTCTCTCTCTCTCTCTCTCTCTCTCTCTCTCTCTCTCTCTGCCCATTAGAAATGAGGTCATTTTGTTTAAATAGTCTAAATGTTTTATAGATTTATCTGTATTTGCCTCTACAATTTATAGCACTGTTCATTTTGAAATGTCAGTATATTATGACTGTAAATGCCTCCTAACATATTCGAAACACTTTTCAAATATTTCAGTGATTTTTTTTCATCACCAAGTATCAACATTTTTTTGAAGATGAGATGCATTTTGGAAAAAAGAGATGAGCTGCATTTTGGAAAAAAGAGATGAGCTCTGGTCTAATGTGCCATCTTAAGAAACCCCCAAGGTTTTTTTCGTCATTATTTCGCTAGCGTGCCTATTCTGAATGAGCCATTTTGATATAGATTAATCTAGATTAATCTAGATTAATTTCATAATTACAGTGAGATTAATCTAGATTTAAAAAAATTAATCTATGCCTACCCCTAAAACAAATACACTGATGGAGATAATGTCCAATGAGTTGAATTTGCATTTTTCTATCGTTACCATGAGTTAAAACAAAAAAGGGCAAAAATGACAAGGGCATAATTATTAACCCCCTGATCATTAATAGTCAATATGATGCCATTTATGAGCCAAAACTGACAACAGGCACTTTGATTGTTGTTACCTAGGTTGACACATGCCCCACTAGGGATGTTGGCCCATTTCTTCACGGCAAAGTGTTCTAGCTGGTCCAAATGGCATGGATGCTGAGCATAGACATTTGCCACAGACTCTCAGTGGGATTGAGGACTGGACTTTGGGCGGGAAATTCCAGTATCATGGTTTTAGTGTCCTTGAAGAACCTCTTAACTAATTTAAATGTTTACTTTGGGTTACAATGTTGTTGGAGGACCCAGCAATCCAGATCCAGACCCAGACTCCCTGTGTCTGAGGCTGAATAACAGTCTAACAATTTGATGCCCCCACCACTATGTGTAACTGTGGAAACTGCTTAGTCTCATTAGACCAAAGAAGCATTAGACATCTGCCTAGATGATTGTTATTGACCTGGCCTCATCTGAAGTTTTTACTTCAAGAAAGACAGCTGTTAGGGCTCGGCTTTGGGGCCATTATCACAGTAGAACCCTTTTACCAAAGGCGGTGCATATCAGAGTGTTATTGAGCTTTGCCTATGAACATTTAAAAGTCAAAAATGAGTTTTGAAAGTCTCTGCTTTCATCTGATGAGATTCAATTGCACCTGCTTTGATGCATGAATTCTGCTTCTGTCAGGTGAAGAAAGGGATAGTCCTTAAAACTTTATAACATGGTTTCCACAATTAAACATGGTGGTGGAAGCATCATTCTATGGCAGCCTCAGCCACAGGAAACTTTATTTGGGTGTACAACACCATAACAACAGAAGATTATGATAGAATGTGGAAGGTGACCATGCAAAAATATGCTCATAGAGGAAGCTAAGAGCTTCACTGGATCTTTCAATAAGATAATAACCCAAAACTTTCATCCAAAATTGTTCAAATGTTCTTCAAGGTTACTAAAACCATGATCATGTTGTGGTTCAGATCTCAATCCTTTAGATAGTCTTTGAGGAGTGCTGAAAATGAATGTCCATCCTCAACATCCATGCAATTTGGACCAGGTTAACTATTTGCAATGAAAAAATGGCCCAAAATCCCTGGTAGGGCACGTGCCAACATAGTTAACAACTAATCCAAGTTGCTAATGTCAGTTTTGGTTCATAAATGGCACTCTATTGACTATTAATGATAAGGGGGCTAATAATTTTGTCCTTGCCATTTTTACCCTTTTTTGTTTAAACTCATTGTGAAAATGGAAAAATCCAAATTCAACTCATTGGACATTATCTCCATCAGTGTATTTGTTTCCAGAATAACAGAAACGGTTCATAATGGTCCTTCTCACTGAGAAATCAAGAGAGATGTCTAATTTCAGGAGGGGGGCTAATAATATCGTCCTCAACTGTATACTGCTGTATAAAACCAGAATACAGTAACTCTGATTCCTGGTAAAATTATTTAAAAGGCTTTTAAGTTTCCTTTCACTGCAGACAACTGTGTTGTAGGTAAAGTGGTGGTGACACTTCTGTGTCATATTTTTTATAGGCTAGGAATTTAGGCACACACATAAAACCCAAAAAAAACAACATTCTTATGTCGTTTTACCACAAAAAAATGAGTTACTGTGTTCTTGGCTGGTATTACTGTCTACTCCCAAACCACTGCTTCAATGGAAGTTGTAGAAACTACACGTGACTTACTGCATTTTTGCCTTGTAAGGTGTAACCTCGTGAAACCAAAACACTGCAGTAACTTCCTTTCATTTGCAGTTTTTGCACTTTTGACGGGACAATGTTGGACCACAGTGTTTGACACAAGACAAATGAGGAAGCCTCACACTGCCCAGCCCGACCCCTGTAGGCATCTAT
>NC_085861.1:20303251-20305751 GCF_034702125.1 Engraulis encrasicolus | reverse complement strand
TCCACTCTCTCTCTCTCTCAAACACACACACACACTCCACTCTCTCTCTCAAACACACACACACACTCCACTCACAAATTCTCTCTCTCTCTCTCTCTCTCTCTCTCTCTCTCTCTCTCTCTCAAACACACACACACAGGCTTGTACACACATACGCTTGCACACACACGTGCTCGCACACACGCGCGCGCTCGCACACACACACACACACACACACACACACACACACACACACACACACACACACACACACACACACACACACACACACACACACACACACACACACACACACACACACACACACACACCTCTGTTCACGGACCACTGCTCGAAACATACAAAAAAGTGGTATATTTGTGTCCCGCTGCCTTTTAAAAATGCTTTAAAATATTTAAGTGACACGTTCACAGGCGTCAGGCCATGTGCTGAATAAATCATATCTGATAATGGTTTGGAATGAAGATTACACTGTCCTTAAGGATGTTTCACACACACACACACACACACACACACACACACACACACACACACACACACACACACACACACACACACACACACACACACACACACACACACGCAAACACACACACAAACGCACGTACACGCACGCACACACACACAGATATACAAAAACACAAATACACACACACACACACACACACATGGACGCATGCACACACACACACATACACACACACAAGGATGCATGCACACACACACACACACACACACACACACACACACACACACACACACACACACACACACACACACACACACACACACACACACACACACTGTCCTCAAGAATGTTTCTCCTAAAGAAGTCTGTTTGCACTATATCTCTCCCTGTGTGTGTGTATGTGTGTATGTGTGTGTGTGTGTGTGTGTGTGTGTGTTTATATTTAATGTATTCACATTTGTGTGTCCTTTTGCCCTCACAGCAGCCTGCCTTCTAATTGGTTTGGATGGATAAGAAAATCGTTCCTTTGAGACTCACATCCATGTGTGTGTGTGTGTGTGTGTGTGTGTGTGTGTGTGCGTGCGTGCGTGCGTGCGTGCGTGCGTGCGTGCGTGCGTGCGTGCGTGCGTGCGTGCGTGCGTGCGTGCGTGCGTGCGTGCGTGCGTGCGCGTGTGCGTGTGCTTGCGTGTGTGTTTGTTTGTTTGTGTTTGTGTTTGTGTGTATTTGTATGTGTGCGTGCATTCATGTCTCCGTGTGTGTGTGTGTGTTTGGTGCGTGCGTGTGTATTTTAATTCGATACTCACATTCATGTTGACATGATTGCATCACATCATGCAGATCTTTCGACTTGACACGCATGTTGTAGTATACTCCATTGCATTGCACCACAACAAACAGGCTTTAGTGGAACGGGACCCATTGCTTAGACATGGCACTGAGTGACGTTATAAAAAACTGCCTGTGACAACTTTGCCGGTGAAATTCAAGACCATGCCGGTAGCCTCATAATGTACATAATTACTCCAGTGGAGTGTTGTAAATTTGAAAACAGAACTACCACAGTATCACACTATACGAAATGACAAAATCTTTTGCAATACATTACAATTCTGGTAACAGGACATTTGTAACAGGGACCATATGTTAGGCATTTAATTTATTCTGTACTGTGATTCTTGAGTCCATATATTATCATTTCATGCGGTGTTAAGCTGTTTTGATAGGCATTGAAATTTGTTGAAATACAAGTTTAACCTTTGCAGTCAAATGTAACTGTTTCCAGGCCTGGACTGGGAGAACAAAATGGCCCGGGGATTTTTTGGCTCAGACCGGCCCCACATACCGGTAATTAGCGGAGCACCGCCATTCAATTGACGTAACTAATGTCTTCTGACGGAAAAAAAAACGTCTCTTTCAGGTACTAAAAAAACCCACCATTCGTGATGTGACTTCACGTTCAATTGTTTATTTAAAATGAATCTATGATTGGTCATGTAAGCTGGCAGAAAACCTGGAAGTTGAGAGAAGAGAGCCCCTAGCAGCTGGGGATGAACTGACCTTATCTGCACTCTTCAGTCCAATCAACTCCTTGGACACACACAAAGAGAGGCACATACCTATTCTAATGTTAGGCATATAGACCTTCACTATTGGGTTTGGAGCGTCTTGCTTCAGAAGTAGTTAACTTATGCCTCAACAGTCTGGCTTGAATAGACAAGAACAGATGGATAAATTATTAACTACAAATAATACAATACTTAAACTCAATATCCAAATTTATATTTATTGGTAATCAGGTGTAAAGAAATCCTGCCCACTGTCCATTCCACCAACACACTTTTTCTGAAGAAGGTCGGATGACCGAAATGTTGAATTAAAGTTTGTTGGTGGAATGGACAGTGTGCAGGATTTCTTCACACTTGAATCATAACCCCACCAGCCCAACCACAGAGGTGTGCAAAAGCGTCTTCTTGAAATATTTATTGGTAGTAACAATATGTACTTAGTGGCTACTTACTGGCTTCTCTATAG
>NC_085861.1:20298251-20300751 GCF_034702125.1 Engraulis encrasicolus | reverse complement strand
CAGCAAAGTGACTTGAAATGGCTTACTGATACAAACGGCACATGTCAGACAAACCCTGGCACTTGTGGGGAGGAAGATTAGCCAAAGCCTTATCTGCACATGATGGCGCACAGCCAAACAGCGCTTTGATGCTAATAACACTCATTTACATGATTTGTTTTCCCTTTTACGATTCATTTTACGCTTTTGTCTGTTTCTTTGTTTGTTTTTTGCTTTTGTTTTTTTTTGCTGTGCTTGTTGTTGTGGTTATTTTGCGTGATTTTAGTTTGTTTATTTGTGTCTGATGTTTGTTTACTTTGCAACCCATAAAGGCCAGTGCTGCTATAGGGGTCTGCAGCAGCTTGCCTCTGTGACTGAATAGCCCAATCTCTTCTAGCGCCATTTTACGATTTCAGCACTTCACCCCATGCCCTCTCCATCTCCTAGCCACCGTCTGTGAGTGCAGTGTGTGTGTGTGTGTGTGTGTGTGTGTGTGTGTTTATGTGTGTGTGAGTGTGTGTGTGTGTGTGTGTGTGTGTGTGTGTGTGTGTGTGTGTGTGTGTGTGTGTGTGTGTGTGTGTGTGTGTGTGTGTGTGTGTGTGTGTGTGTGTGTCTTTCCCTTATCTCCTGCATGTGTGCCGCTTTGTCACTGCTTCTCTCTCTCTCTCTCTTTCTCTCTCTCTCTCTCTCTCTCTCTCTCTCTCTCTCTCTCTCTCTCTCCATTCCCTGCTAGACTCCCTCTATTCATCTATGCACTTTCTCTGTCTATTTCTCTCCACTCCACTTCTCTCTAACTCTGCCCATGCATTACTTTCGATCCCCTCTCATTCCTTTCAACCAAATCCTGCCTCTCTATTCCCTGACTACGCCATCCTTTTTTACTACTCGCTCTCTCTCGCTCTCCCTTGTGCTCTTTCTCCATTTTTATGACCCCTGCTGTCTCTTCTCTCCTGCCTCCATACCCATACCACTCTGGCCACTGCTTTTCGAACCCTCTCTTTTTTTCCATTGCTTTTTTCTATTCTCTACCTCCTTTCCTCCAACTACTCCGCTCCTCATTCTTTTGTATATCCTCATTCTACATTCATCCGTACCTCTTGTTCCTTTCCTGCATTTCTTCTGTGCTCGTTTTCAATTCCTTCTAACCGTCTCCATTCCAGTCCTCCATTCCCATTCTCCTTGCACTGCTCTCTCTCCTCTCCATGACTCGCCCGCCATCTTGCTTTTTGCTCCTCTCTGCCTTCCTGCTCTGTCTATTTCTCTGTAGCTCCTCTTCTTCTGTAGCATTTCTCTCTCTCTCTCTCTCTCTCTCTCTCTCTCTCTCTCTCCCCATACCCACTGTACAATCCATCCTTCGCCCTGTCTGACTTGGCTGCAGAACTAATTGTGTGTGCCGCGAGACAGAGCGTTAAACATGAGAGAAACGTTAAATCCTTTACTTGCATCACTGTGGTAGAATGGCAGAGAGCATGTATTTGGAGAAGCAGCTAAGTATTGCATGTTAATTGTTTGTGTGTGTGTGTGTGTGTGTGTGTGTGTGTGTGTGTGTGTGTGTGTGTGTGTGTGTGTGTGTGTGTGTGTGTGTGTGTGTGTGTGTGTGTGTGTGTTTGCACATATGTGTGTGCGTGCGTGCGTGCATGGGTGTGTGCGTGCGTGTGCAACAAGGCCGACTGGGCACCAAACCATGGTGAAAATAAAGTATGAAATTATCTGTTTGGTGGTTGTTACTGAAGATTGGTCTGGGTGGGGGTGTTGTTTGTGTACCTGTACACTGTACACTGTACACTGTAAACCCGGAGTTCGTGTAAAAGTATAAAGTTCATTACATTTTACTTAATGTTTTACGTTCTAAGGCATTACTAACACATATAATTAGACTTTACTCATTTGACGTACAATACACTTATACTTTCAGGTTTTTCAATAAACTAAACTCTTTAAGCAAATTGAACATGGCTTGGTGAGTCAAGTGGATTGGACAGCATATCAGCTGACCTAGCCTACCTAATTTGAGGGATTCTGGCAGGAGTGTTGATTTCAGATCAGGCAATCTGATCACCAAAATGTTTCATGAATTGTATGCTATAAAACGTTGCATGACCAACTCAAGTGAAAGCTGAGACAGACGAATAGCCTCTATAGGCCAAGCCTATCATGGTCTAAACAAAGTCATCTTTTTATGGTGAGGCTAAACTGTTTAATGACAGATATGAAAATAGCCTTTAAAAACATTTTGGTGGTTGTTAATTAGGCCTAACCCTTTTTTTAACAACTAGCCTATAGGCTACTCTAGCCTACTTTACTCTTGTATGACTATTTTTTATTTTATTTTATAGGCCTATTCTAATTATCATATTTTTAGTTGTGATGTATTAATTGATGCTTTGTTATTTCTGTTTTAATGTAGGCCAAGTGACCTTGAGTAGCCTATTTTGAAAGGCGCTTAACATAAAATAAAATAAAATAAAATAAAACATAGGCCTATTATTGTTTCATCTTTCATGCATTCTACACTTGATGT
>NC_085861.1:20293707-20298151 GCF_034702125.1 Engraulis encrasicolus | reverse complement strand
AGACAAAGGAACACAGCATACAAGTGAGGCAGATGTGCGTCGACCTTCACAGGTCAGGCAGAGGCTACAAGAAGATTGCCACTCAACTGCAGCTGCCCATATCCACTGAGAGGAATAATTAAGAAGTTCAAAACAACTGGAACAGTGGTAAACAAGCCTGGACGAGGACCCAAGTTTATTTTACCACCACGCACAGTGAGGAGGATGGTAAGAGAAATCAAAAGATCTCCAAAGCTCACTGTTACAGAATTACAACAAATGGTAGCATCCTGGGGTCAAAAAGTCTCCAAATCAACCATCAGGCGCTGTCTACACGCCAACAAGCTGTTTGGGAGGCATGCACGGAGAAAACCTTTCCTCACTCACGATCATAAACGCAAGCGTCTGGAGTTCGCCAAGCGGTATTGGGGCTTCAACTGGGACCGTGTGCTTTGGTCAGATGAGACCAAGATTGAGCTTTTTGGCAACAAACACTCTAAGTGGGTCTGGCGTACCACGAAAGATGCGCATGCTGAAAAGCACCTCATACCCACTGTGAAGTATGGGGGTGGGTCAGTGATGCTGTGGGGCTGTTTCGCTTCCAAAGGCCCTGGTAACCTTGTTAGGGTGCATGGCATCATGAATGCTTTGAAATACCAGGACATTTTAAATCAAAATCTGTTGCCCTCTGCCCGAAAGCTGAAGCTGGGTCGTCACTGGGTCTTTCAGCAAGACAATGACCCTAAACATATGGCCAAATCTACACAGAAATGGTTCACCAGACACAAAATCAAGCTCCTCCCATGGCCATCTCAGTCCCCTGACCTCAACCCCATTGAGAACCTGTGGGGTGAGCTGAAGAGGAGAATACAGAGGAGAGGACCCAGGTCTCTGGATGATTTGGAGAGATTCTGCAAAGAGGAATGGCTGAAGATCCCTCTTTCTGTCTTTCCCATCTTGTGAAACATTATAGGAGAAGATTAGGTGCTGTTTTGTTGGCAAAAGGGGGTTGTACAAAATATTAACACCAGGGGTGCTAATAATTGTGACACACATTATTTGATGTCAAATAATTATTTCTTTATGTGGGATTTTTTCCCCATTGAATAAATGCACTTGTATTGAAGGTTGGATTTTTCTCTTTTTTGCCATTAAGGTCCCATATTATTTAGAAAAAAAATAAAATATTTGGAAGCTAAAAAACACATCTCAACCAGGGGTGCCAATAATTATGGAGGGCACTGTAAGTAAATTCAGATTAGCAGATATCATTTAACAACTGACTGTGTGTGTGTGTGTGTGTGTGTGTGTGTGTGTGTGTGTGTGTGTGTGTTTGTGCGTGCGTGTGTGTGCGTGTGTGAGCGTGTGTGTGTGAGTGTGCGTGGGTGTGTGTGTGTAGAGAGAGTTGAATAGAAGGGTTGAGAGAAGGGATGTGCTGTATGTGTGTATGTTTGTGCAGAGAGAGGAAAGAGGTTGAGGATGAGGAGAGTGAGAGTGGAAGAGAGGGAGGGGGGTTAAAAAGCATGTGTGTGTGTGTGTGTGTGTGTGTGTGTGTGTGTGTGTGTGTGTGTGTGTGTGTGTGTGTGTGTGTGTGTGTGTGTGTGTGTGTGTGTGTGTGTGTGTGTGTGTGTGTGTGTGTGTGTGTGTGTAAAACATTTTTCTTCCCTCCCTCCACCATGGGCGCTCTTGTGTACCCTTGTGATCCGTTTGGCCGGGGCACTTGATGAATTCACAAGCGATTTGATTGGACACTTCCTCATTACCAACTGCGATTCGATTGGACAGTTCCTCACCGGTACCTGCACCATGTCCCCCTTGACTGACACATGCACACACATGCACACACGCACGCACACACGCACACACATACTCTCTCTCTCTCTCATTCTCACTCAATTGCTCACTCACTCACTCACTCACTCACTCACTCACTCTCTCACACACACACACACACACACACACACACACACACACACACACACACACACACACACACACACACACACACACACACACACACACACACACACACACTCTGATCTTGCTGCTTAGAAATGCCAATGAGAAATGTTTGACTTGGACAAGGTTAAGGGCATGTTTACTACTGACATCCAATTCAAAAAACTGTAGTATGCGCAAACTTATGTCCACACACACACACACACACACACACGCACACACACACACACGCACACACGCACACACACACACACACACACACACACACACACACACACACACACACACACACACACACACACACACACACACACAGAGGGGGGGGGGATTCCTCCTATTTCCTTGGTGCTGCTCCAAATTGTGACTCTGTGATTAAACATTTAGGTTATTGACATAATTCCATGGTCAGAAATCACTTTTTATGTTGTGTCCATTCTACCCGGGAATAAGGATGTACGTATGTATTCTGGTATGACATCACCAGTAAGTCTGGAAGAATGGCGAATGTAAATAATGTAAAATCACAGCGGGAGCTCCGAGTGGAGGTGCCCCCGGCACTTACGCAATGTCGGTTTGGCGAGGCGGCAGAACAGAGGAGGCTTCAGCTGCTGCTTTTGTGTGTAACTTACTGCGGAGACGCACACACAGAGAATGCCTCCCACGCCCCGCCCTCTGAGAGAGAGAGAGAGAGAGAGAGAGAGAGAGAGAGAGAGAGATTCCCAAAGCCAGCCCATCATCTGTGAGCTCGAGCGATAACCAGGTGGTAAAGCACGCGGGCAGCGCCTCCCTCTGAACGCGCGCGCCATGTGTTGCCGCATTCCATTTCGGCACTCGAGTCATATGCCACAGGTATCTGGACGCACATCACTCACCCAGCCAATCAAACGACTATTTTGAGCGCCTCGCGTGCCACTGCAATGCCTCCACTGCGGGGACCAACCGATGTTTTGGTAGAGGCAAACAACTCCATGCGTTATGACAATAAACGTGCGTTTTCGTGCGCAACAAAGCCAGCACTGGGCTCGGATGGTGCACACATATTCTGCTTATGACATATTAAAATTTCCTGCGTATAAATAGTTTTTCTCTCTCCATGTGTTGTCGAGGGTTTTCCAGCTAGTCATTATTTCGTGTCACATTTTATTTCGGGGGTCGCTTCTTGCCTTTTGTAGTTAAAACACACATTAGAAAAAAATCATTTTTGGTGGGGAATCTTGGCAGCATTTCCAATCCTTGCGCCATTCATTTCAAAGGAGCGTTTGATTGATACACGTCGTAACAAACATCAGCCTGCATATTAGTGAAGAACATAATCACAGGCTTTGTCAATTACTCGATTTACACTTCCTTGCTTCAATTATTTACTTGAAGTGGGGAAATCTTCCCAAAAGGCACTATTTATAATTGCAAGCATCTCTCTCTCTCTCTCTCTCTCTCTCTCTCTCTCTCTCTCTCTCTCTCTCTCTCTCTCTCTCTCTCTCTCTCTCTCTCTCTCTCGTCGTTCCCCACCCCATCCTTTTCTCGGTGAGTCTCATTCAGTTCAGTGCATGACCCACGCAATGTGCTGCTTCCACCAGGGGGGGCTTCTGGGTATAGGCTTTTGTTGCGAACCCCAAGGCTTCAAAGACTGAGTCTAGTTTTAGCGGACTGACCAACGGGCAAGGACACCCCCAAAGCAGGGGAGGATAAGCCGCCTGTCCCCGCATGAAAACGCGCCTGGAGAAAACACACACATACACGACAGCAGCAAGCTCCCCAGCACAGCTCGACAGCTGTCCGCTTTTCTGGAGTTTCGACTGCATCTGACACCAGCGTCTTCTTGCCGTTGGACGTGACATCAAACGAAAACTGGACATTGTTTTGGAATTATACTGTGGGAACCATAATTTTCGACTTTGACTGAGATTCACCACCATTGCTTGAACTAGACATGGAGTAATGTCATCGACCGGAACCACGGATCTTTTTCACTAAACTCGGAACTTGGAATTCATTAATTGTGGGCATTCAATCGCTTTTTAAAACCAGTATTTAGACTTGATTCCGGTGGTGTGTGAATATACTCCATGTCAATCAACCGAACAACCCTGATGCAATGATTACAGTGAACTTATTCTAAACAACTTGGAGGAATTGTCTATGATCCCCGGAATGGTTGAGGGCGCATATTGGATGGATCATTCAACTTTTGCCAGGTACATGTTCGTTTTCCTAAGCTTGGCACGTTGGCGTGCTGTTTGATTACACTTGTGGTGCATACAGCCTGTGTGTCTTGGAGAACGTTTTCTTCATTAGCCTACGCATATTCACGTGTCAGTCTCGCAGCGCACGAAGACAAAATATGCATTCTCTACTTCTATGAAAGCTGTTTTGGGGGATAAATATATCATGCGCTGCTCATTTATTTATTTTTGCACGTAATTTTACTTAGAGGAATTGTACCCAGTTAGGCGATTATATCCATTTGTCTGACGTGGATATTATTGGAAATAGTGGTGCTATGATA
>NC_085861.1:20283707-20288707 GCF_034702125.1 Engraulis encrasicolus | reverse complement strand
AGGAAGTGGAGTGGTGCTGTGCCGTTTCACACCAGAAGTGACTGGCCAGGGCAGCCTTTGTGCAGTCTCATAGCGATAAATTAAAGCAGGGGTCCCCAAACTAAGGCCCGGGGGCCGGATGCGGCCCGCCACCCCTCTTTGTTCGGCCCTCCACCTCTCTGGCCCAAAGAAGCAATCCTCACAGAAAAAAATAGTGATATAATATATCATGATATATAAGAATTAAATGTATTTTTTGAATATTTTATTTTGTTTATCAACAGACCTTCCTACAGTTTAATTTTCACTAACCTAGTGTGAATCACCAGAAGTTTCTTGTCTTAATAGTTTCTAATCTCACTGTAATACAAACAGGCCTTCAATTTCTATTGTATCACTTATAAACTGTCAATCACCATATTTTTGTAACCTTTCCTGGCTATTTTTACATGGTTGTTATAAGAAAATAAAGTAAATAACTGTGGTATTTCAAATTGTAAAACATGTGAAGCACTCACTTCTTTTGCAAATAACTTGTATGAACTATTTTGTGCTAGAAATTATGGCTATAACAGGCAGTGGCCTATTATACAGCCCACATGATTGATCCCGGTCCCTGATCACAGTCAGGAACGATAATGTGGCCCCCAAGTTTGGGGACCCCTGAATTAAAGAGATATACAGTACGTAGCTGATCCAATGACTGGCATTGCTGATCAGTGCCGGGAGAATGTTGGTGATACACAGAAAGGAAATGAAGAAATTAATGAATGGTTGCTCGTCATTTTAAAGGTGCCATTTGTAGGATGGTGGCCAGAGTAGGTATTGCAACTATGCTGTTCGTTGAAACTCTGCTGACTACTGCCAAATTTGTTATTTTCACAAACATTTACTAAAATTATCAACTCATATTTACTTATGACCAAAGTACAAGTTAGCTAAAACATTCTATTTCTGGACATTCAAAAAGGTGGACAATGGAGAAGATCCTCCTTTCCATGCATGAAAAGTGCAATTTTCCCAGTCATAATGAGTACATTGGCTTTGATGTTGATAAGTATAAGTGCAAAAGATAACACTTCTGAATGGGCGGCATGAATTCTTGAAATACACTACTAATAATATTACACAGTGCACCTTTAGGAAGAGGTCATGATGGTTCTGGTGCTTTACAAAGAAAGAGTTGATCCATTGATCGCTGTTAGGGATATGCTTTCAACAAGTCTGTAATATAGTGACCATCACTAGGGTTATGGGTGTGTGCTCTGACTGTCAAATCAGTCTTCCTATTTGGTACACGTTAGAGCACATGTTGGATATACTCTACCAGTAACCTATATCCAAAGACCATCCACTAGTGTCATGTGCATTGCTACACTGTACGTGTTTGCTGAGAATATGGTGTTGGTAATGTGTTTGTGCATGCTTGTGTGCCTGTGTGGGAGTGAGTGTGTGTGAGAGAGAGAGAGAAAGAGAGAGTGAGTTTGCTGGAACAATGGCCATGGTCCTCGAACCTAGGATGTGTTTTGGAAGTGTAGAGTGAATCTGAATATTTTTTGTTCTGTCATTGGAGCCTGAATCCAGAGCGAAGGCAGAAGGTCTGAGATTCGACTAAAGGATCAGAATGAGATACACAGCATATGAAGCAGGGAAATGGAAGTGAGGGGGAGGAATAGAGAGCCCCGCACTGCAATGAGAATGGAACAATTTCCTCTGTGTGACTGATATGACTGCCCTCTGGACAAATATGCTAAAGAAGATACACAGAAAGGCACACGCATGCATCCATGCATGCATGCCCACATGAACACAGGCGCATTCACATGCACGCACACACGTACACGCACACACACGCACATACATGCGCACACACACACACACACACACACACACACATGCACGTACGCACGCGCGCACACACACACAAGGACAAGAGGAAACCAGAATTCTCATGTTTCAGTTATACAATACTAATAGATTAGCAACATGAGTAGACTACCCAACGGAGATCTATTAATACATTAGCATGTCTGAGAACACTAGTCCAGAGAAATCTGAAACACAATAACACACATCCTATGCATTCATTTTAGGCTGAGCAGAGAAAACTCAAAACACTGCAGATCAAACACAACCTTACAAAAATCGACCGTGCTTTTAATGTAGTAACCAAGTTCTACTATGGTACAGAACAGGGGATCAGGTTTTGGCTGGTTAGTTTCGCTGATTAGCATGACACTTCCTCGTCGCCATTTTTACATTTTCACTTGATGACTGGTGGGTGCGCCATTGCTCTCAGCACATGCACGAGTTTAGTGTTGGGCACACGATTAATATTGGTCTGTGGTTGGACAGGCTAGAAGACAATGCGCCTCCCCGAACAATGTCATCGTCCATTTCTGAACATCCAATGCCCGTCTTCCATATAGCTTTCTGGTCAACCTTACGTCAGTCAGTAACGTGGCACGTAATTAGCTGAATAAACTGGTACCGTAACTGAGCTCCATGAAACTACATTTTGGAAGCTGAAAAATTTGTTCAATTTTGGCCTAATTCACTAGCCTAGCATTTCCCATTGGAATGAATGGGGACGGGACGTATTCACTGTCTTCAGGTCTTATAATACCTCCATGGTACAGTATGGCATGGTTACTCTAAGTACTCTGAACCATTGTATTATTATGGCTTATCCATGATTTTTTAGTTTTACCATCGTTTTACTATGAAAACTAACCCCAGATCATGATTTAACCAGGGTTTAACCCTCCTGTTACCCTCAAAACATCGCGGATGTTTGGAACATCCGTGATCCTTGGGGTCAATTTGACCCCAACCACTTAAATGTCTACAAAATCAGTATGAAACAACACTTTGGCACATGTTTATGTCTCAGATATGTATTATTGCTCTGTTGGTGACATAAAAAGTCCTTTCAATATATCCTAGCACCCCCACACATAGCCCACACACCAAAAAAACTTAATCCATGACTAGGCGAAAATTTGAAAAAATAGCAATAAAATGTCATTAATTGGTCTAAAAACAGATGGACACATATTATTTTAATTTTATTGGCTCCATATACTCCCTAAATATGAATTTCTATAACTTATAACATTTGAAAAGAAAAAACACAGATTTGATTATCAAGGATATTGTCTATCTATTACCATATCGGTCAATTTGACCCTAAAAGAAATAGACATATTTCCAAACATTCAGAAGGTTTTTTAAGTTCCTTAAAGTTCAATAACATTATTTTTTTTATGTTTGAATAACCAAGGCTGCAGACAAATATGTCAATTTGGAACACAATACTGAAATGAGGAGAAGAATATATCTCTCAACATAGCAAACAACCTTGAGACCGTCTCCATCTAAAGAAGTACAATGGCTTGTCACCATCAGAACAGTCAATATTTGGATCACAATCATAAAGCTTCTCTTCAAATATACCATCACTTATTATTATGTATGCTGGGCACAGAACAGCATGCACAGCAATGCTGACTATATGTGACCCTTCTTATACTAATGTTTGTGTGTAGTGGGCGGGTGCAAAAGTAGCTCCCAGGGTACAGGAATGGGGGGGGGTGTTGCTGTGGTGGGTGCCATGATGGTGCTTTGGGTACAACAAGGTTCAGTTGGTGTATTTTGTCAAAATGTCAATGCCGTATTTGCCACCAATGTCCAAAATGTTGCCGTGAATTACTTTTTGGCCTCCCCCATATCATTACAATTTTTAGTTATCAGGGCCCAAACAAAAGCAAAATGTTTAGAAGAAACATGTCTGAATAGCTTATTTTCATGTATTTCACATTATCTAAACAGATTTTAACATTTATTTGCAAAAGATGGATGTTCCATTTATGTTTTAGACACTTAAAACAATTGGGGTCAAAATAAATTGACCCCAAGGAACACGGATGTAACCTAAATGTGTACAGCACTTAGGGAAAACATTTTTGCTGAAATTTCACTTTTTTCACATTCATCCCATCTATTTAGGAAAAGTCATCAAAGATGAGGCAGAAGAAATATGTACTTCATGTATTTTTCAGGTGTTAAACATTGAAAGGGGTCACATAGACCCCAAGGATAACAGGAGGGTTAACAATGGTTTAACCATTCTCATAAACCATACTAAAACAAAACATAAAAATCACGAATAACCATGGTTAATTGTGGGTTTCTTGGTTACCCCCAAAAAGACGTGAAAACCATGAATAACTATTTGTAGGCAGCTGTGGTGTAATGGTTAGGAAGTTGGACCCCCCCAAAAAAGAGAAAAAAGCATGCTCATAAAAACATGAAAACCATGATTTACTAGTGGTGTCAACAATAATTGATTCGGCAATGCAATGCAACGCGGGGCATGGACAATTCAATTCAATGCGGAAAGTTCCAGAATTTTTTTCAATTTCAATTACTTCGTGGATATTTCAGGAGCAAATGAATGTTAAATTAAATAAAAGCACTTCAAAGCATTGAAAACTGCAAGACTGATACAGAAAACAGCCAATAAAATGTTGCTCAGTATCTGACTACTTGTATTGCCTCATCATGACTGATGAAACATTTGCTTTGCTTTCAGTAGAAATGTAATGCATTGCAATGCATCATCGAATCGAATCGAATCGAATCACTACCTCCTGAATCGTAATTGAATCGAATCGTGAGGGCCAATACACACCACCATGATTTACCATGGTTGATGTTCGTGAGGGCAGGACTTTCTGAGTGCACCCTACTTCTATAAATGTCTAAAACTGCTCCCATTACTTGTGTGTCTTTTTTTGGTAGAGGATGCCACTTGTCACCTTTCTGAAAATCCTCTCTCATTGTCAGTTCTCTTTTTTTTCCGACTCTTCTCTTCTCTCTCTCTCTCTCTCTCTCTCTCTCTCTCTCTCTCTCTCTCTCTCTTTCTCTCTGTCTATAAATGTGTAAAACGCCTCACATTGCTTGTGTGTCTTAGGATGCCACTTGTCACCTTATTGAAAATCCTCTCTCATTGTCAGTTC
>NC_085861.1:20246207-20251207 GCF_034702125.1 Engraulis encrasicolus | reverse complement strand
AAAGGTGTTTACCTAAGTAAGGACTCTGTGCAGGCCAGTCAAGTTCATCCATACCTTACTCTGTCATCCATGTCTTAATGGACCTTCTTGCTTTGTACACTGGTGTGTACTTGTCTGTTTTCTGTAGTAATGGGTGATTTGAGTGTTTTCTTGTGAGATGGTGAGATGGTGAGATGTGTGTGTGTGTGTGTGTGTGTGTGTGTGTGTGTGTGCACGAGTGTGCACGAGTGTGCATGCGAGTGTGCATGTTTGACTGTGACAATAGAAAAGAGTACAGTTATGGTTGGACGTACATGCATGCGTGTGTGCGTGCATGCGTGCGTGCATGCGTCCATCACTGCGTGCGTGCGTGGCTGCGTGCGTGCGTTGCTGCATGCCTGCGTGCCTGCGTGCATGTGTGCAGTAGAGCATTGCAGCAAGGCTCATCTATACTATAAGTGGTGGCCACTGTCTCAATCCCCATCATTGTCTCCAGACAGCCGTCCAATTTCCCCTGACTACAGGCATCATGTGCTCAACAGCCTGTGCAGACAGCCTGGCAGACCTGTGTGTGTGTGTGTATGTGTGTGTGTATTTATGTGTGTGTGTGTGTGTGTGTGTGTGTGTGTGTGTGTGTGTGTGTGTGTGTGTGTGTGTGTGTGTGTGTGTGTGTGTGTGTGTGTGTGTGTGTGTGTGAGAGAGA
The DNA here is from genome assembly GCF_034702125.1 of Engraulis encrasicolus. NCBI lineage: Eukaryota > Metazoa > Chordata > Actinopteri > Clupeiformes > Engraulidae > Engraulis > Engraulis encrasicolus. Next base: position 20,250,525 of record NC_085861.1, on the reverse strand, counting down.
GAGAGAGAGAGAGAGAGAGAGAGAGAGAGAGAGAGAGAGAGAGACAGAGACAGAGACAGAGAGAGAGAGACCCTTATCATCTCTCCAGTAATCCGTTACACAGGGCATAAACGTTGCCCTTTTGAAAAGTCACTTTGTTAAATTTCACCTCACACTGTTAGAGGAAATCATCTGTGATCTGAATGTCAAAAGGAGTTGGGGTGCGATGTGGGGGTAACTCCTTTCTTGTGGTACTTAGCATGCTTTATGTATGTATGTATGTATGTATGTATGTATGTATGTATGTATGTATGTATGTATGTATGTATGTATGTATGTATGTATGTATGTATGTATGTATGTATGTATCAATGGCGTATTTGCCATTGAGGAAAGGGAGGACGATCCTCCCTCAAAATAATAAAGCCAGATCTTCCAGTATAAATTACAGAAAACAAAACATATTTATTATATATTTGTTATATAATTGTTAGTATCTTATAGCTATTTAGCGATAAAAACATATACTTTAGCGCTTCTAATTCACATAATAGACCTTAGAGGACCGTCCTCCCTTCCATCCTCATTGACTTCCATTATAAATGGTGAAAATCCGGCCGTAGCGCGGGCTTTACTTTTTAACATTGAAGTGAATGGAGCTTAGGGAGGACTTTCCTCCCTTTAGGCGGGTCATGAGCCATGGAAGTAATCTGCCTATCAGCGAAGCTGAATTTATCAAAAGCCAATCAGAATATGACGAGTTGGGTTGACAGACGACAAGCATGAACTCGGTCGTCATGACAACGATATACAAATCTACCGTGAAGAAGAATGCGGCAGCAGACAGTGGAAAGTTTGTAATTGGCGAATGTTTTATGGACCCTTAATAAATACAAACGAAATATCAACTGTTTTCATGTTGTGAATCGCGCAATATCACTCCCTGGATTTAGATTGAAAACCGAGTGGAAAGGTCAGTGTGTCTATATCAGTCTCTCACGTCACTCGAGCTACACAATGCAAGCGAAGCACGGATGCAAAAAAAAAAAAAAGCACGGATGCAAATCCAAAGTCGGACACCATCACCAACGTTTTTAAAAGGTAGTCTTGTTTCAGCATGTCCTACGCGCACAAATAATACTCTCAATGCTTGTCTTTGCGTTTCTCCTTCGTGCTTTTCTCCCAAAAGAGGGTTATTTACAAATGGGAATAAGAATGCTTTTGGCTGTAGATGAATGCACCATTGAGAGTAAATAGAATATTCTATTTACTGTCAATGGAATGCACTGACCCTAGACTGGCGTTCTTTCTCACTCCTCAAGACGAGAAACATGACAAGCTTTAACCTCTTCATAAAACGTCTCTGCCTAAACTTCCAACATGTAGCCTACATCATGTTATGTAATTTGATTTGGGTGTAATTAGGAATACTAGTCACGGATTTACAAAGTAATATGTAGGCCTACGACGTATTTTTTATTCGGAACCTACTAGTGAAAAACCGTTCGATAGACAACGCTCGCCAGCTCCTCCTTCCACAGCTGCTGTCGCTCTCAACGCAGGCTCAAACGCAAAACGGATAGGCGACCACAACGTCGTAGGCCATGTAGCCTACCATATTATGGATCATACATAAGATTTTAAAAAGAATATAATGGAAGGGGCTTAAAATGTTTAAAAATCTGTAAGAATGTGTTGTAAGGAGTTGAGTTAAAACCCTTAGGCCTAGGCTATAGGCTACTGTCACTCAATGTCATAGGCATTACTAGGTCTTCAGAATTGTCAATTTGTGCCTAATAAAACACAATTGACAGGGTGAGATGCCATGCTGCCTTTGGTCAAAGTTAGATATAGGGCCTACTCCCTATGTAACTTTCTACTTTCTATAATAATTTTCTTCACTCTTCTCTTTCTTTCCCCTCAAACACTTTGGGCAGTTATGTATGATAATATATTACACAAAGTTTGTTGCAATTATTTTTATAGATGTCATAAGTCAGCTTTCCAGACAACACAATGCCATATCAATTAAGTTACCTATTAGGCCTACAACGGTACCTAATACTAAACATCTGCCATTACTAACCCCATTTTCCCGCATCTACCGACTGACCACCTCCCTGTCCTCCCTAATTTTTATGACCAAAAGACGCCACTGGTATGTATGTATGTATGTATGTATGTATGTATGTATGTATGTATGTATGTATGTATGTAAGTATGTATGTATGTATGTATGTATGTATGTACCAGGCTTCAATTCAAAATAATGCCATAATACGAACACTAGGTGGTGCCATTACCTTGAATTTCTCTGAATTTAATCTACACCACCCATTGAAAGTACATAGAACACCATCACCTAGTGTTCGTATTTTGACATTACTTTTAATTGAAATTCTTTCCATTCGGAATTTCGTACAAGCCTGGTATGTATGCAGGGCAGCCAACAGGGGGGGACAAAGAGGTCTGTTGTCCCAGGCACAGGCAAAAGTGGGGCCCAGAATTAGTCCCTTATTCCATTGAATGTATTGGTGGTAGGGCTCGATCTTACGATTTTGTCCCGGGCCCGGCCAAAGCTGCCAGCGGGCCTGTATGTATGTATGTATGTATGTATGTATTTATGTATATATGTATGTATGTGTATGTATGTGTATGTTTCAATTTTTTCAATTTCAATTTATATGTTTAGGGGGATAGCCCCTTGAGATAGGATATCTCGTTTTCGAGGGGGTCCCCAGGACAAACAGTACAGTACAGAAGCAAGAACAGATACTAAAGCAAAAACAAACAAGCAAACAAAAAAAAACTGAACATCTGAACAGGACAACACTTTCACACATACAGTACGCTCACACAAAGTCAATAGGAATATTAGTGATTTAACAATTCTCAATCGTGTTGGTGGAGAGAAGCAGTTTATTGATCGATACAATAAACGTAGACAATTATTAATCTTTTTAACAACAGTGTTAATGTGATACCTGTATGAGAGTTGCGAATCAAGCCATAGTCCTATATATTTAAATTATTCGACTTGTGCCAGTATTGAACCATCAAGGAATTTAAGAGAAACAGAAGAGCCTTGGGTATGTGATGCTGATCTGGTGGGAAACAACACGCAGTATGATTTTATTGTATTTATGTATTTACTTATTTATCTATTTTTAATGTTTAATTATTGTATTTTAATGTATTATTATACTTATTTTATGTTACATGCTATGTGAGTGAAGGGAGAGTGGATGAGAGGGCTCAGTTTATGTATGCAGCACTTAGAGAGAACTCTGGGACCAAATACACCTTTGATAGAAGATGTTACATTGACTTAATAAGTGTTGAAATAACAATTCTTAGCAAATCTTTAGCCTGATTATCATCGACTTTCAAATCTCTTCGAGACTTGGTCTGACCAAGAGCATAACTATTAAGCTTTCCCTTTGTGTTCTACTGGTTGTTTGCTTCCTGAAAAAGTGGGAGGGGTTCCTGATTTTTCAGGAGCTCAGAAATTATATCTGTATTGCTCTTGGCCTGACTAGAAGCTACACTGAAGGTGTTGTGTCACAAGGAGGGCGTGGCCTGGCTTGCAGATCTTACTGTGTGGTCCAAGGCCTGGATCTGGATGCCCCCGGGGATCCTGCACACCCTTGTCTGCTCCAGGCTTGTACGAAATTCCGAATGGAAAGAATTTCAATTCAAAATAATGCCATAATACGAACACTAGGTGGTGCCATTACCTTGAATTTCTCTGAATTTAATCTACACCACCCATTGAAAGTACATAGAACACCACCACCTAGTGTTCGTATTTTGACATTACTTTGAATTGAAATTCTTTCCATTCGGAATTTCGTACAAGCCTGGTCTGCTCAGGCCTACAGTAGGCTATATCATTACACATGATTGATAAAGCACTTTGACAGGCAGTTATTGTACTGTATGCAATACCATAGATGTAATAGATGTGTGTTATAGGCTTAAACACTTCATTGCCTTGATGAAGGTCCTTTGGCTGGTCGAAACACCTTAGCAGTCATTTTAATTCTTAAAGTTCAAACATGAACTAGCCTTTACATTAAATCAATTTTATCTTAAAAGGCATTTGATCAGGTGTTTACTCTGCATAATATCAGATCTGTGTTATATGTATTAACTGGGGATGTATTATGCTGTGACAAATTTTTGAAGTGTGATTTTGGCCAATCAGGGCTGTTTCTGGTGTGGTGGGGGAGCACAGCGCGCGCACACACACACACACACACACACACACACACACACACACACACACACACACACACACACACACACACACACACACACATACACACACACACACACA
>NC_085861.1:20236207-20238707 GCF_034702125.1 Engraulis encrasicolus | reverse complement strand
TGAGATCATGACATACTCGTGGTCAATAAGCAAACTATGACATTCCATCAATGACAGCTCTCGAAAACAATGACCATAAACATAACATTTGATTAATGCACATGATGCAGACATTTAACAGTGTTGCATGCGGGAAAGCTCATTCTATGGACCTAGGAGACATGTAAAAATGTCCTCTGATTACTGAATGGAAAATATTTAATCCTTTTTGAAAATTACGGAGTTATGCACCCTCCAGGTTATATAGAAAATGAATACTTCAGCTTGATTTAGTGGTCAGTCTAAAAGACAGAATATATGATGGTAAGGGGGTGCAGAGGTGACTTGGTTAGGGTCTTCTTACTCATCTAGAGCATTAAAATGAATGTTGAATGACACATACAGTCTTTAAACGGTAAACATAGCTACCAAGGCATTATATTTTGGAGCACCGCCTTTAGATATTGCCCCATAATGGTGACCAATTTCAATCTCTACTATGTTCCAACAGTGTGGTTCCATCATAAGAGTAAACAGGTCACAAAATTGTTTTCTTGCAGTCAGGATATGCCACATATTCACCATAATAAAAGGTAAACAAGTTGAAGAACATACCTATCAGTTGAGCTGCTGAAATCATGTCTCGCACATCAAAATATCTATTTTTTTAATAAAATTATACCATCAGTCAAAGTATTTAACTGTTCAGCATCATCCCTTGAGTTGTGTTTAGTCTTATCCAATATAAAAAGCATTTTATTGGCCCTGTTCCAACTTTTTTGGTATTTGTTGCAAGGGTGAAATTGTAAAGGATCACATAATTACCTCAAAACAATACTTCTGCTTGACTTTAACAACTGATTTGTTGTCTGTACATAATGTTCTACCTTGTTAACATATTGAATGTTTTGAAAATGCCAGCGTTTGGATTTTATTCACAAAATACCAAGTGTCCCAACTTTTTTGGAATCCGCTTTGTACTAAAAATCTAGGAAAATCTGACTTCAGGAAAGGTGTCATTTTCAAGATCAAAGTTTTTTAAAATAAAGGTTACTACATGATAATTACATTGGCATGAACTAACATGTTTTCAGGATCTGTTTGTTTGGAGTGCTGTTTGGGTGGAAAAAGACACTACTGCTATGATAATATCCATGTGCTGTTTGTCAGGGCACATCATCAGTGATGAATCATGGTGTCACTAAGTATTTTGGGTCTTTCAGCAGCTGAACAGAATAGGCAGGAGCCACTACATGTGTAAGTAGAGGGCAAGGTGAAACGGTTGGTACTGGAGACAGACAATGTCCTGAAAGGACATAGGGCTTTAGCATAGCTTTCGGGTAAGCCAGAGTAGGGCCTGTTGTAGCTTCATAGGCAAGGGTCAGGGCCTTGTATTCAATTAGGGCATGAAAAAGAGGACATGACTGGGAAACTGAGGCTATGTGGTCAGAGAATGATAGATGGTCATCAACAATGACACCTAGATTTCTTGTGGCCTTATTTGAGGCAACAGCAGCAGAATCCATATTGAGCTCGATATCATGGCAACCTAAATCTTTGGCTGGGATCACCAGCAGTGCATTTGGGTGAGGCTCAACTGAAGGTTGCATTCCTTCATACTTGTGGATAGTTCAGAGAGGCAAGCGGAAATGTGTGTGACCGTGGAGTCATCTGGCACAAAGTAACTGTGCTTCATCGGTGTAACAGTAGTATGAGAAGCTGTGAGAACAGATAACATGGCCCAGTGATGTGGTGTACATGGCAAATAGGAGTCCCAGCACCAGCCCTTAGGACACCTCTGTGGAGAGGCTATGATTTGAGGACAGCTGACCTTGCCCTTGATACATGCTAAGAATGATACCACCAGACTCAAAGAATGTCTGGAAGAACTTGAGACACATAAAACTCAATTATTTATCTAAGAGAGATGTTAAATAATCATGTTTTGAAAAAAAAAATGCTAGCTGGTGTGTCTGCACAAAGATTTTTAGATTTACTACAAAACAAAAAGAGATGTCCATAATCTCTTCTGAATATCTTCTGGCTTACTAGAAACAAAATTAAAGAGTAATTTTGAGCTTGGCTTTTTCAGATTTTGAGGTTTTGCATTTTGAAATTTAATGCATATTTAATTAGATATAGTCCAATTACCATATTAAAACATAACATTTCAGAAAACTTGCAATACATTTTTTTCTCACAAATATGTGAGTAATCACCGGATTAAGTTTCATGGTGATATCGGCAAGCTAAATTTTTTGGCCTATTCACCTGGAGTGTCTCTTGACCCTTATAATAAGCCTATGGCAGCCATGTTGAAAAAACTCATTTCCCAAAGTCAGATTTTACTAGATTTTTAGTATGTCATTTAGCAGGTCCAATAGTACTAGAATCCATAAAAAAACCTTTTGTATCAATTTTTTTGGGGTTAAACCCTAAATGTACTCGCCTATTAATTCAGGATTAAGAAGTGTTTACATGACGTTTTCAAAGCAGAATCAAGCTTTATTTAGAATTAAAG
>NC_085861.1:20226207-20231207 GCF_034702125.1 Engraulis encrasicolus | reverse complement strand
TGCACAATGCATTTTGCAGTCAGAGAGTTGGAGCAATTTTGACTCTCTTAAATACAGGGACCAAGAGATAGAGACGGAGATAGAGATAGAGACAGACAAAGAGAAAGAGAAAGGAAAAGAGAAAGAGAAAGAAGAAGAGAAAGAGACAGAAAGAGACCAAGACAGAGACAGAGACAGAGACTAAGGACGCGTTAACATGCGTATTTAATGTCAAATTCACACGGCAGCCATATGCTTGCGTCAGGTGCGATATCTTCAAACTCGCTGGGGGCGATCGTAACAAAGACTGCACAATTCCACGCATGAGCTTCTGGTGAAGACGACAATGCCAGCAACTTTTAAGAGCTTCTCATTGAGTTCGTCTGAAATTACAAACATTTGCGATCATGCTTCCTTATTGCACTTTGAAAAAGGAGCGTGCAAATATATACTCACCGGTCACTACATTAGGAACACCTGGTACAACTGCTCATTGAGGCAAATTTCCGATCAGCCAATCACATGGTGGCAACTCAATGCATTTGTGCATGTAGACATGGTCGAGATGATGTGATGCAGTTCAAACCCAGCATCATAATGGAGAAGAAAGGTTATTTAAATGACTTCTAACATGGCATGGCTGTCAAGTCGAAAGGGCTTGATTTGAGTATTTCAGAAAAGACTGATCTACTGGGATATTCACTCACAACCATCTCTAGGGTTTACAAAGAATGGTACAAAAAAGAAAAAAAATGCCGTGAGCAGCGATTCTTTGGGCAAAAATGCCTTATTGATAGCAGAGGTCAGAGGAGAATGGCCAGACTGATTTGAGTTGATACAAAGGCAACATTAAGTCAAATACTCATTACAACCGAGGTATGCATAAGAGAATCCCTGATTACACAGCACATCAAATCTTGAGGCAAATGGGCTACAGCAGCAGAAAACCACATTTGGTGCCACTCCTGTCAGCTAAGAACAGGAAAAAGAGGCAACAATTTGGACAGGCTCACCATAAACAACACTAGAAGATCGGAAAAATGTTGCCTGGTCTGATGAGTCTTGATATCTACTGCAACACTCAGGTGGAATGGTCAGAATTTGGCATCAACAACATGAAAACATGGGTCAACCCTGCCTTACATCAACGTTTCAGGCTGGGGATATAATGGCATAAGGATATTTTCTTAGCACAATTTGGGCCAATTAGTACCACTTTATCTTTGTTGAATGTCACAGCCTACCTGAGTATTGTTGCAGACAACTCAGGCAGTTCCGAAGGCAAAAGGGGGTCCAACCCAGCACTAGAGAGGTGTTCCTAATTAAGTGGCCGATGAGTGTAGTAGCAGTAATGTTTCCTTGCCCAGGGAGCCCCTCTTTTTGTTTTTTGTTGTCCTTGCCGTCTGTGTTCCCAATTTCCGCATCGCAATGCTGCCTGCTCTCTGCCCCCTGGATGATACCACCAGTATTTTGCGTCTTGGTCAACTGCTTTTAAAGCAAGCATGTGCAGTCGGTTGCTCGCGGCTCGTAGCAAGCGTGCCGAGACCTTAAGACCGAGACCGAGACAGAAAAGAGACAGAGAAGAGGCCAAGACAGAGACAGAGAAAGAGAAAGAAATCGAGACCCAGACAGATATAGAGACAGAGCCTGAGTGATCAAATGAAAGCAGTCGCACAATACATAAAATGAATGGGAAAAAAACTATGAATTCAATCTACAGGACAGACAAAATGACGGTTTGAAGAAAAATGGTGGTAGAACTTTGTAAGGGAAGAGAGGAGGGCGATAGGCGCAGAGGCAGAAATGGAAGGGTACAGGCAAAGATGTTCCATATTACATTACATTACAATTAGAAGATGCTTTTGACCAAACCGACTTACAAGGAGGACATTTCAACAATGTACAGAGTAAGGGGTCAGTACAGAGTACAGCAGTATACAAGTAATGTAGAGAGCAGAAAAAAATAGTGGAGGAGGTATGAAATGTAGTGCAGGTTAGTGCCCGTGATTAGAGGTAGGTAGAGTTAGTTTAGTTATGCAGGGAAGCTCCCTTAGAAGAGATGAGTCTTTACTAGCTTCTTGAAAGTTGATAGGGATGACCCTGCTCTTGTTGCAACTGACAGCTTATTCCACCATTGAGCGACAATGACAGAGAAATAGGACTGGAAGACAAAAGGGACACAGCAGAAACACACACACTCTCTTAGACACACACAAACACACACACACACACACACACACACACACACACACACACCCATCCACACCTATGCAGGCTGTCGCTCGTTATTGTCACTTCTCATCCACGGCTAAATGCTGAAGGGCAAGTCAAAGTCTGGCCATCAAGAATTAATTTACCATACTACACAAAAGGCTGTGTGTGTGTGTGTGTGTGTGTGTGTGTGTGTGTGTGTGTGTGTGTGTGTGTGTGTGTGTGTGTGTGTGTGTGTGTGTGTGTGTGTGTGTGTGTGTGTGTGTGTGTGTGTGTGTGTGTGTGTGTGTGTGTGTGTGTGTGTGTGTGTGTGCCATGAGGCAATGAGGGGGACACTGTGACGGATTAAACACAGTTTTCTAGAGACAGGGAGGAGGAGAGAGATGAAGTGAGAGAAAAGAATCGAATGAGAGGTCTAGAAGGAAGGGGAGAGAGAGAGAGAGAGAGAGAGAGAGAGAGAGAGAGAGAGAGAGAGAGAGAGAGAGAGGGAGAACAGAGAGCCAGAGGGAGTGTGAGTGCGAGAGAGAGATGGAGTGAGAGTAGGAGAGAGAGAGAGTGGAAGAGAGAAAGAGGATTAAAGAGAGAAGATATTGTGTTTGAGTGGGTGAAGGATGGAAGGGCGAAGAGAATGGAGGAAGGACACAGACACAATGTGAAGAAGAGAAAAGAGAATATTGTGCATGTGTGTGTGTGTGCGTGCGTGCGTGCGTGCGTGTGTGTGTGTGTGAAAAAGAGATATCGGCAGAGAAAGGGAAAGAGTATGAAGAAAATACGAAGAGAAAAGAATGTATGAAAGAAAGTAGGAAGGACAACTTGAATACAGCCCTGCCCAGTAGGATTGACACAGCTTAATTATATATACAAAATGTGTAATATCGTCAGAAATAAGTGGACTTATAAACAGTGTTATATGGGGGACCAAATTTAGAATCCATTTTTTCTTTAAATAGATTTTGTAATTTCAGAAAAAAAATAAGAAAAAATGGAATGTGCAGCAATAGTGGCTCCCGTCCTTCATATTTAGGTTGCACACCCTTAGACAGCAATTATATCTTCAAAGTGTTTCTTGTATTCATCAATGAGCTTCTTGTGCTTCTCTGGTGATATTTTCCCCTACTCTTTCTTTGCAATATGTTCAACCTCTTGAACATGTGCAGGATTCTTTCTCCCAATGGCGGATTGTACATTCCCCCAAGATTTTCAACTGGATTTACATCTGGAATCTTTGCTGTCATTTCAGAACAGTGATTTTCCCCTTCCAACCATTTCCAATGTGCTTTTGGATGGGTGATTTGGGTTTTTTTGTCTTGCTGGAGCACACATGCCTCAAACCAAGTGTTCTAGCACAGGGTTAAACATACTCCTGTAAATTGTAATACCTGTGATTTGGGCAAGGCCTCCAATATCAGATAAAACGAAGCAGTGACACAATATAATGTATCTGACACCATGCTTGATTTTTGGAATGGTGTTTGATTTCTTAAAGGCTTTTTTGCAGAGCATGCAACCATACTGATTGTGTGTATTAGCAAAAGCTCAACTTTTGCTTCACCTGAACTTTGAACATTTGAAAAGTATTGTGCTTTGTCATTGTTCTCTGACACAAACATCAGGAGTTTCCTTTTTATAACTTTCATTATGCATTACATTACATTATTACATTACATTGCATTTGGCAGACGCTTTATAACCAAAGCGACTTTCAAAAGAGGACATAATCAAGCCAACATCACAGCAAATACAAAGTGCACAGGAAATATACAGAACAACAAGTGCAAGTTGCAAAGAGGGGTTATTTTTTTTATTTATTTTTTTTTAATTAATAAAGAGTACACACACAGCACACCCACAAACACATACACACATGCACACACACACACTCAAACTAAACTAAACTACACTAAACTGAACTAAACTAAATGTCATGTCAAGAGTCTGCCTAGGGGCTAGGCCAGCTCAAGCATTAGTTTAGTAGCTCCTCTCGAAAGAGGAAGGTCTTTACTTGTTTCTTGAATGCTGCAAGAGATGTGCTTAGTCTTGCTGCCTCTGGGAGACCGTTCCACCACTTGGGTACAACAACAGAGAACAGTCTTGACTGGGAGTACCTAGAGCGACTGGATGGCAGAGCCAGGCGGCTTGTGCTGGATGAGCGCAGTTCTCTTCCAGTAACATAAGGCGTTAGTAGGTCCTTCAGATAAGCTGGGGCCGTTCCTGCGATGGTTTTGTAGGCAAGTGTCAAAGCATTGTGCTTTATCCGGGCAGCAATCGGTAGCCAGTGCAACTCAATAAACAGAGGAGTAACCTAGGTCCCTTTGGGTTTATGCAATGGGGTCTGCCTTCGTCTCCACCCAAAAACCATGTCTAGTATTTAGTTTGGGCATTTGGAGCTTGTTGAACATTGGTAAAGGCTTCCAAGGCTCATACACTTGACATTGGGAAATGGTGCCTGGCTCCGCACATAGTCTGGCGAAAGCCTCCTAACTCGGTTCGCTCACTGTTTAGCCAGGCAGCAAGACCTCACCTGCAAAGTCTGTTACTGATTGGTTATGGTAACACTATTAACACTTTTGTCTCGCTATTTGTATACTTGTTCGACACCCATATAGTAACACTCATGCTAATGAAGTAACATTTTAATTTAGATTTGAAATCGGAATTCCAATGAATTTAAATGGCAGAGTAAGCTCAGACCATCTCCCACCCTCAATGGAGACAGATTTATCTTCGCTTTCGCCAGACTGTTTGATGGAGTCAACAGTCGGCTTTCGCCCAGGCTATGGTTAATTCTTGTCCGATGTACAAAAGCAATT
>NC_085861.1:20218707-20221207 GCF_034702125.1 Engraulis encrasicolus | reverse complement strand
GAGTTATCTCGTAGACATCTGCACATATCAGTGTAGTTTGTAATTAACCGAAGGAGAAGATGAAGAGGTGGGAAGGTGAGAAGTATTTAAACAGCCTTTGCTGTTTATTCCTTTCAAGTCGACCTGTGACTTGTGACTTGTGACTTGTGACGGCAGTGTGTGGGTGTGCTTCTGCGTTTGTGTGTGTTTGCTTGCAATTTTTTGTGTGCTTGTAGATGTGTGTCTGAGAAGGTCTGTGTGTGTGTGCTGGGAGGTGTTTGTCTGTGTGTGTTTGTGTGTGTGTGTGCATGTGCGTGTGTGTGTGCGTGTGTGCGTGTGCGTGTGCGTGTGCGTGTGTGTGTGTGTGTGTGCGTGTGCGTGTGCGTGTGCGTGTGCGTGTGCGTGTGTGTGTGTGTGTGTGTGTGTGTGTGTGTGTGTCTGTATGTGTGTCTGTATTCTGTCATGATTGTCTCACTCTATAGTGCTGGTGCTGCAAAGCCTGGATGATGACAAACCAGTGAATTCCCTCCGTCCTATTTTTCTTCTGCCTTTCTCTTTTTTTCTCTCTTCTTTCTTCTTCTCTCTGTCTTGGGCGAGAAGGCTAATTTCACTGTTGACCAAGACAGATAGGGTGGACGGTTTAGTGGTGGATCAGGGTAGTCTGAGGCACACAGTCTCATCTCATCCAGACTGGTATCATGTAAAGGAGTATTTATTTCACGCCAGTGCATTTCGTTGTGGGTGAAATTGTGAGGTTGTGGGCCTCAACTCCGCGGGAAAGCACAGATTTCCCACCGAGTCAACGAATTTCTGTTGCTGTGCCGATTTTTTATTTCCCAACACGAAAATACTCTACTGTGCCCTGACCAAAACCATCCCTAACCTCAACCTGTCAGTAAATCAACGCTTCTGCCGCTTCACTTTTGCCAAGAACATTGAAACAATCGAGGGAAACCGCAAAATTGTGGCAAAATTGTGCCCTGACCAAAACCATGCCTAAAGCTTACCCGTCACAGGGCTTTGTGTAGTAGCACGAGTCAACATAGAAAGCCGTAGTGCACAAACGTGATAGACGGTTCAAGTCTGCGTGCCGGCTTACTTACTTGTATGATACCATGTTGTTTCATGAGTCTCACAACGAAGACAAATGGTGTCTGAGCAGCTTACTCTGTGGATTTCCACCACCACTGTCTTGCCCTCCCACGCCAGGAGAATACTCCCTCAGAGGAGTTTCTCAGAAGCAAGTAGCACAGACAGAGGATTTACCAAAGAGGATATCCTGTTTGTAGACTTAAAAGTCAGTCTTTCAGGCACCACAGCATTTCCTTTAAGGTTTTTTGTTTGTTTGTTTTTACTTTGCTCTCCCTCGCCAGGTGGTTAGTTCCTCAGGGGAGTTTTTTCACTGCTATGCAAGAACATTTTTGTGGACAGGACGGTGCCCAAGGGGGGGCATGTCGAACTGCCTATAGGCTCTAGAAGCTATATGTTGAATGAATGAATGATTTTATTTGACATCTTCAGTTCATATAAACAAAATAAATACATGATTGAGTTTCATATACCGCACCACATACTTAAATTAAATAAAAAAACAGAGAGTCAGGATATCCCAATAAAGCTCAGAAGCTTATTTCCATTGTGGTCCTTGGATTTCCATTCTGGTCCTTGGTACTTGAACTATGTTATATCAGAGCATTCTTGTCACATGCCTTTGATTCTCAAGCATTTGTAGATGATCATGTTAACATGCACTACAACACAATGTGACAAAAAATGCCCCCATAAAAAGGGTATGCTTTTTAAAATGCTTTTTAAAAAGGGTGTTTTTTTGTCCAGTAATGTATCAAGCCTCTTCGCTGTTCTTCTAACATTTAGCCACCTCCAGCATTTACGTTTTTTTTGTGTGGAGGTGCAGTGTTTATTTTGGGATTGTTCAATACCGAATTAAATATTCAACAAACGGCTGATTCTGAGCCTCTCACGGATGCAGACAAAGGAACAAGAAGGAGACAGAAGACTTTCTTGGGCTTTATTGCAAAGGCGTACCAGAGCATTACAAAATGCACACCATACATACAGTACGTAGGCTACATTGAGATATGGCTCCAATGCATGCCATGGCAAACCCAGAAAGAGCATAAAGAAATGAATTAAATGTGACCTCTGAATGTGGGAGACGGAGGAATGAAAGAGAAGAAAGCGAGCCGGGCACATTTTAGAGAGATATAAATGTGCAACATTACTGTAGCGGGAGGAAGAGAGAGAGAGAGAGTGTGAGTGTGTGTGTGAGTCGGGGGGGAGGGGGTGTACTGAGAGGGATGACTGGTGAAAAAGTTGAAAAATGACTAATGCTGTATGAAAGCGGAGGGAAAGCGAGGGCCCATGAGAAAAAGATGTGAAAGCTAAGTGAGGAAAGAAAAGACGATAAGCTGTTGAAGCATTTGTGTGTGTGTGTGTGTGTGTGTGTGTGTGTGTGTGTGTGTGTGCGTGTGTGTGTGTGAGTGCGTGTGTGTGTGTGTGT
>NC_085861.1:20183707-20196207 GCF_034702125.1 Engraulis encrasicolus | reverse complement strand
CCAGAAATAGACATTTTTAGCGCCAAAACTTACTGCACTTTGGTCATGCTACTCAATATTAGTTTATTAATGAGTGAAAAATCATGAAAACATTGAATTTGGCAATAGGCAGCACAGTTTCAATGAGCAGCATAGTTGCCATACCTACTCTGACTACCATCCTATATAGTGCACCTTTAAGGACTCAGTGAAGTTGGAAGGAAATTCGAGCAGCATTTTTACTTTCTGACCCGGGGTTTTGACCTCTCTGACACACACTGGACCCACATTCTCATCCTCCTAACATACACACACACACACACACACACACACACACACACACACACACACACACACACACACACACACACACACACACACACACACACACACACACACACACAGACAGACAGACTCACACCTCCTCCCCGCACACTCCTTGTCCCGCCTAACATCTGTGGCCTTGCCGCACCCCCCCGCAGGCAAGGGGCGTGGCAGCTCTCGCAGCCAATCGCTGCGCTCCATGGACAGCCGCAAACGCGACGAGTCCGACAAGACGCGCGGCGGCGGACAGTCCCCCCAGACAGGTAAGGCTACAGGCCGCTCCCATTGGTCAAGCACCCACAATCACACCTGTCCTCCTCTTTACTACCTGGCCTCCACCTCCTCACTGTAAAACATTGCAAGCCAGTTAAACGTAAACAGGTAAGTTGCCCTGCTGCCTTCAGTTTGTAGGTTAACGCTAGCCAGGTCGCGCCTTCCTAGTGACTAGTCAGGCCAGGAGCAATACAATTATTGTTTCTGATCTCCAGAAAAATGGGGAACTCCTCACACTTTGTCGGGAAGCAAACAACCAGTAGCAAACCAAGGGAGATGGGTCAACCATGCCATGTGCGAAATGTTAATTAATATGCTCTTGGTCAGACCAAGTCTCGAAGGGATTTGAAAGTTGATGATACTCAGGCTAGGTTAACTCAACTCAAAGCTTAACGCAACTTGAGGCTTTCTCAAGTTGAGTTAAGTTACAAACTTAAGGCGGCCGTTCAACTTACCTTTTTACATTTAACTGGCTGCAATGTTTCACAGTGTACCCTCCTACCTTCTCTCCTCTCTCTGTCTTCTACTGGGTGGGCCTCGCCTGGCCTCCAGACTATGATACTCACAAATACACCTACACAACAAAAATTAAAAGGAAAAAAATCCATAAGCACACACTGACTAATGCACATGTAATCCAACTTGGGTGTGAAGTAAAAAGGAAGGGGAAAAAGTTGCTTTGCAATCAAAACTGACCCATACATCCCACAATGCTGTGCATATCTGACATATATCACATGTGCATACAGTTCATTCTTAATGCACTACAGTCCTCAATGAACTCAAGTAGCATTTCCGTAAACACACAATTGAAACAGACAATTCTATACTGGACATTTCACAATTCTATACTGGATAACACATTTTGCAGTGTTTCTTCAACACTAAGATAGAAGGACTTATTTCACTCTAAAATGACTTTACAACTCAAGACTCTACAACTTTCAATTCAACACTTATAGAGTCCAATTTTATTATTTCTCAATATAAGCCAGCAAGTGTTAAATTAGCACTGCAAAACTTAACTGTGTACCATGCCTGCCAACCAACACAAGACCTTGGTAGGATCCACTTGGTTTGCCAAAGAGCTTGTGCTGATGTAGACTGGAGAGACTCTGTGTGGTAGTAGTAGTAGCAGTGGCACTACTTACTGTAGTAGTGGAGTAGTGGACTGCTCTAGTCACGTGACGTACGTGAGTGTGCTGTGTTTGGGATGATGTGGATGACGGGATGGTTATAGCGTGTCGTACCGTACGGATGCCCATATTGCTTCTTTTAGGTGAACTTGTGTTTTCATTCATCATGGCCATCATGGTTCCTTTGACATTAAAAAAAACCGATTAAAATGCAAAACCCAAGCTTAGCCCCCAAAACAAAAAAACAAAAAAAACAAATCAATCTGACAATGTTAGCTGATGAAAATCAAAATATTCTCTGTTCTCTGATGAGTTATTTTTTTGCAGAGAGAGAGAGACAAGAATGTTACTTTTTTGCTCCCCTTGGTCATTTTTTTCTTGACCTCCCTGTATCTTTCAAATATGCCTCCACTTGACGCCCCTCAGCCCCCATGCTAATATTTCAACACAGTCCCAAAAGTCCCTGACTGCCTACCTTAGTCAGTCTTTCTTGGAACAGGACAGTTTTGACAATCCTATCCAATCCACCAATCTCAATATTCATCTTAATCTAATCTGGTATGGCCTCACACTCACTCTGCACCAACAATGACTTTCCCACCACCCACAATGGTCAACCAATCAGGTGAATGGCCCAAGATGACTGACATGTCCATGGCCTAATCAGAGGAACCCAGCTAGGGCACCCTTCAAGCTGACTGACATATCTAGGCTTCAACGCATTCACTTCACTGGGAAGAGAATGCTCAAGGTATGCCATCAGCCTCTCCGAAAAACTCTGGCCAACTACCCAAAAAACGTGCACCCCTTCCTGCTCCCCAAAAATGGTCCAGCAGAGCCTTGCAGTACCCCAGTACCCATCCCTTCCCCCTTCTTCTCTCTCCCATCATCTTCTTCTTCTTCTCTGTAGTGTAGACGACTCTTCATTGCATGCTAATTAGTTTGGGCCCTTCTCCTTCCTCTTCTCCTCCTCTCCTCCTTCCTGGCTCATTCGATCCTACATCTGCCCACCCCTCCCTCCTCGCGGCCTGTCGCATCCGCCCACCCGTCCCTATGCTACGGTTTGGCGGTCGGCCAACAGAGTCGGGGCCGGCTGGCGACGAGTGGTCGTCGTGGAGCGTGTGCTCAAGCTCCTGTGGTGAGGGCTGGCAGAGTCGCACGCGCTTCTGCGTCTCCTCGTCCTACAGCACGCAGTGCAACGGCCCGCTTCGCGAACAGAGGCCCTGCAACAACTCTGCCGTGTGTCCAGGTAAGAAGCCCGTTAGCCCAGCTAGCTAGGCTCACCTTTCCCCTGCCCACCAAACCCACCCACCACCCTCCCTTATCCTATCCCATCCTATCCTATCAGCACTGCGCTGCAGCTGCGCTTTCTACCTGTCGAACCACACCTTCCTCCAACCCCAACCTTCAACCACCACCACCACCTCTCTTGGCCATGTTCCCTGCCTGAGTTATCAAAACTAGATACTGGAAACTAGCCCGGCTAGGGTCACCTCAAAACCCCTTATCTGCACTGCCGTTTTCTACCAACGTGTCCCCTCTACCATTGTGGTCTCTACCATTGTGCCCTGGTAGAGATTCTGCATGGCAGCATTTACCTCTCCTGACGAAAGGATTTTTTTGGCATGGCGTTGCCACCCTCACCCCACCAAAACAGGGATTATGTACCGTTTGTTCCCCAGGACCTAACCCTTCCACTGGACCTGATCCCCCCCCGCCCCAAAGCCTGTTGGGAAGACTTTTCAAGGTGGCCGTTAGAGCATGCTCAGAGAGGGGGTGTGTGCAAAATGTGTGGGTATACGTTCACCTCACCTCTATGTCTCTGCAGTAGAGCACATACGTACTTTACCTGCTTTCAGACGCATCTCCTCTCCGAAGCAGCTGTTTTCAAACTCACCTGTTGTCAGATTCAACCGTTCTTTCCAGGGAACCATGAAGGGGCTATTTTTTTACTCCCCCCACCACTCTCCACCGCCCCCCTCCTGCCCGGCACAGAGATTGTGTGGTCTGGGGGGGTACCGGTGCCTGGATCTATGGATCGGGGCTCAACATCTTCATCACATACACACTCACACAGATGTGTTATCACACACCTCACTGTGTACAGCACTCATACTGTAGGGCGTATCTTGCATGTAGGTATGGGCGTGCCCATATGATGTAGTGTACTGTATGTGTGGGTGGGGTGTTTGTGAGTGCGTGTTTAGATGTATGTCCACTTCTGTAGATGTGGATGAATAAATGGAAAGTCCTGTGTGTTTAACATATCTTTGTAAGTGTGTGTGTCTGTGTGTGTGCATGTGTGTATATTAACAGTGTGTGAGTACATGTATGGGTGTGAGAGTCTGCGAGTGTGTTTGTGTTTGTGTATGAACACGTGTTGGATGGACACCCTGTCCCTTTCTCTCTATAAATCATATCCTAGCTGCTCTGATTGCAGTGGATGGCGTATGGGACGAGTGGACGCCGTGGAGTTTGTGTTCGTCCACGTGTGGGCGTGGCGAGCGCATACGTACCCGCTCCTGCAAGCCACCGCAGTTTGGTGGAGAACCCTGCAACGGACCAGAGAGGCAGATGAAGTTCTGCAACATCGCTGTCTGTCCAGGTAAACACAAAACTCACAGTTAAACTCAGAAACAGGCCTCTGTTTTTCGAAAGCGTCGTTGCTAACTACTGTGGTAACGCCAAAGAGGGTGGAGTATTCAAAGAGGATTCAAAACACGCCCACCCAATGCAAAAGAGTATGCTCAACTTGGGTCTCCTAAGGGGGCGTTGTCTACTGCTTCTTCTTCTATTTTTGAGGAGTTTGAACAAGAAGTGTGCTACCGCCATCTACAGCACTAAGGGGACTCTCACTTATTCTCAACTTCAGGACTCTGAAAGTCTCCTAACCGAAGGTCTCCTAAAGGGGCGTTCACCCGACATAAAGTGGATACCAGAAATGAACTATAATGACGTATCTCTGTCTATAAGATCTCTGGTAACGCTTTATGATAGGGATACTGAATTGAAAGTCCACAAGGGTCAGTTTTTCCAAATTCCTCCCAATATCAAGCAATTCAAATTCGTTTTGAAGTACCACTAGTTAGCTGCCAACAGAGCTCAAACACAATTTACCTTCATTAGTGTTAGCAGCTAGCTACAGCTACTGTTAAACCAATTCGAAGTCCTTCATCACACTGTTTGCAATCAAAAGTGTGCCCTTTTCTTACCATTTACATTTTTTGTAAATGAATGAAAAATACTCTGTTAAAAGGTTTGTAAAATCCTGGATATAGGCTATTGATTGTAGATATTCTATAAAGCTTTAATAAAACTTTGTAAATAATAATAAGTAAGGGTTAACGTTCGGCGAGAAGGTCGCTACCGTGGAATAGCAGCACGACAGAGAGAATCTTTAGACCCCAACGCGGAGCGGAGGGGTCTTGTTCTCTCTGAAGTGCTGCTATTCCACAAAGCGACCGACTCGCCGAAAGATAACCCGCTTATTATATGGATATACTTAAATGATTCACACATGGCGGGGACATTTCTTTAGGCCTATTTAATGTTAAGTTTATTATAGTTTTTAATGTCAAAAGATTGTTGCTGCGCAAAACAAAACAGTGCCGTTGTGGAACACCGCTAGGCAACAGCTAGGTAGCCAGGACAACAGGTGTTGTCTATCACAGCAGCTGATTAGAGTCTTGTTGAAAAGTCGCTTTAGCAGTGAAAAGTCTTGTTGCCATTGACAGCGGTCTGTTATAGACCAACCCGTCCGTTATCGAAAAATAACAGACGTGCGAACGTTGGGGAGCCCCGTTGAAATGAATGGAGCATTCGACCGATGACGTCATACCATATAATAAAATTTGTTAATGTTTTGTTCTACATTGGTTAATTATTTACTGAATCTTTATAACACTTTTTTTGCATACCTTATTATAAAGTGTCACCACTACGATACCTTTCATTGAGTATCAGCAGACAATATTTGGTGTTAGTGTTTCCTTCTCACCACAATGTCACACAGAGGCTCAGTGTATTTGACAGCTCTCAATTGCCAATTTTTGTGCATTCACCAATGGTGGTGAAGAAGTAGAGGGAAAACACTCGCCTATATGTGTAAATATTATTTATTATGTACTAAATATCTAGTTACATAATCACAATTAGAGAATCCAAATCCCACTGGGCTTACACTGGGTGCGTTACGTTACGTTAAGTGAAGTTGGGTCAACAATATTGAAATTGAAAAGCGGTAACCAAATCACAGGATCCAAATCAGAATCAGCATGTTCAAGCCAACCAACAACTGTGCTTGTTCCCATCCCAGCACCTAATCTTGAACCTACTGTCATATTTAATCACAATGTCAGTGTTCGGGAACTGGAAGTTTGGTTTGCAATGCAATTTTTTTTTCTTTGCAAATGGTGATGACAACATAGTCAGCAGGTTAGCCTGTAACACACGGTCTCATTTTGTGAAGAATCTAATCCAGTATGAATACAATTAGATTGCAGGTACAGTAAACATAAAATAGTGAAGGGTCACCACTCTTCTGTTGAAAAGGATTTAGTCAAGACTTCTGAGGCCTTCGATAGGCTTGCTGCGAGCCTTAAATTACGCATGCCACCGCGCAGGGGCGCTGCCAGAAATGTTGGGCCCCATGAAAGATTCGAATTTTGGGCCCCCTTAAGGGCCCCTCTCAGTGCTTGGGCCCCCTTAGGGCCTCCTATCAGTGCTTGGGCCCTTAGAATCTGTACCCCCCCCCCCCCCCCTAGCGGCCCCCCTGCCACCGCGTGCAACCGACTGCACATACTTGCTTTAGAAGTACAAGACCAATATGCACAATTATGGAGGTATCATCCAAGAGGCAGAGAGAGACAAAGTGCAGTGGGGAAATGGTTGTAATTTTGGACAAGCTCAAGGAGAGGCTCTTGAAAAATTGTCACCATTGTCATTTTCACCGGAAAACCTCGCAATTGTCCCCAGCAATACAATTGCCCCAGCAATACAATTGCCCCCAGCCATTTTGGTGATATTGCACCGGATGTGCGCAACCTGTTCGTGCACGAAATGTGCCCTCACATGCGTATCCCGCAGCAAGCGTATTGAGGGCCTAAGTAAAAAAGGGGGGGGGGGGGAGTAAGCAGCTTGCAACTTCAGTAAACCTATTTTGCACAGACCTGAACTGTTAGGTTATCTTTTTTGCCTTTTTCTTCAAAATTACTTAATTTAACAAAGTAGATCAGAGAACAGATACAATGAGGGAACTGACTCAGTGAAGTCACCTGTGTTGGGCGGAAAATGTGGTAGAATGTGCACTCTCTGAACGTTTACTTCTTTTTTGACAGCTCTGTGAGTAATGGTCATGTATCAATAACGTTTCCCAGATGAATTGACAAAGCATCAATTCTAATGCCTCCACTGTCATCTTGAAACTGCACCGTACCTTTCATACAGTAGGCCTATTTCGCACACCTGGACAAATTTGGACAAGATACATTCACCGTTTCAAAATGTATCACACAAACAAGAATCTGTGACAGGCAGAGTTATGCATGGTAAAACAAATACATAGATGGACAGAAGGATGGATGACAGGTGGACCAATAGGAATTTGGCTGCTTGGAGGAGACATAAAAACATGTATACATTTGTCTGGGCAATTAGACACACAGAAAGAACCACTTCCAGAGGGGAGAGGAGACTGAATAAATCTTGTGGCTATTAAAGTACAGACACTGCACAAGATTCGAGCAAGTTTTGAGTGCCACCTTTGAACAAATGGAGTCCTACTCATGGTACTTGGTAATGGAAATAAAACTGGGCAGCTGAATATGGCTTCAATAGAAATAAGATTTGAAGAAGAACATTGTGGTAATGCCGAAAATGAAGTGGTGTAGGCTGAAGTACTGTTCTGCAGATGGGCTCTGCTAAGCTAAGAAGAGAAAAATGGAAAAAAAAATATGATGAGCTCTGCCTGAGAGAAGAATAGTCTGAGGGAAGCCAAGAACAGAACAGTCCAATAAGTGTTTCTTTTCTTCTTGGTGTCTGTCAGTCAGCCTAGAGCAGTGGTTTTCAAAGTGGGGGCCGGGGACCCTTGGGGGGCCGCGAGGGGATGCTAGGAGGGCCCGCAGCAAGTTGGAAGAAAAAGTATAGCAAAACGAAATAAATAAATGAATAATTAATGTACACCAAAATAATAAACAAAATAACCTAAACAATATAGCGATACTGCATTATAATTATGGTATCTCTGAACATTTCTACTATTATCATATTTTATACTGTATATCCCAATGGGGCACTTACACACAGAGTGGTTGTGGAAGGGGGCATACAGGATAAATGTGTGGCACGATCCATATAAGGGGGCCTTGGCTGGAATCTACCGGTATATGGGGGGCCTTGTCATGGTAAAGTTTGGGAACCCCTGGCCTAGAGTAGCTCGCCGCTAGGGTAGGAGCTGTTCTTCAGCGCAGCTCTGACAGCTGGGGACGTCAAGGCGCTGGCAACATGATGGATGTGCACTCTTCGCCCGTGTCCCCAGCACACAGACACACACACACACGCACACACACACACACACACACACACACACACACACATGCCTGCACGCACGCACACATACAGACACACGCCTGCACGCATAAACAAGCACTCTTTCTCTCCCTCTTTCTTTGATCACACAAACATAAACTCTCTCTCTCTCTCTCTCCTCACACACATCAACACGCACACACACACACATGCACACACAGACACACACACACACAGGCACCCTTAAAATTCATGAGGGTGAGCCTGTTTCTCTTTCACTATGAGAACAGAAAAGCCACAGAGAGTTCTTCAGTTTTGTCCTGCTGACTTTTGTAATCTCCTCTCTTAACCCCACGGGACTTTTATTACCTATGGACCCCCGGTAATTCTGAATAATTACGGAGAATGTCTGAGTTCTTAGTGCTGTGCATATGTGCCATGTCCGCAATTTGTGAGGTAATAATTCCGCCGCGAATTACCTACTGAATTTCGGCAAAACACAGACGTCCTGGGCTAATTTCACATAGGCAAGCTGCCTGCACCCCCTTCTAATGTCTGTGAATTGAGTAAATAATAGACCTTTATTTATCCCGTCCGAATGCGCCCTGAAAAATCACGGAGGTTCGGGGGTAATTGCGAATTACCAGGGGTCCATAGGTAATATTTATCCCTTGTGAATCAGGCTTTATTCGTACTGGGTTTCTCTGTTAAGACTACTCATACTTTGTAGCATAGAATGGTGTTTGAACAGTCTAAGTGTGATTGAACAGTGGACGGGTGACTATCAGTGATTCCATTTGATAAAATATAACCTGCTGTATTATTATTAGTTTAAATGGCAACATTTGATAAGTTAAAGAACATGTAAACTACTGTAAATATTTGAATTCACACTACATACACACACACTGATAAAATATCAGTATTTTATGAACAGTGAGATATTCAATTAAAATGAGTTAGTTCTGATTTAGGTGTGGCACATACAGTGCACCCCCAAAATAGTCTGACACGGAATGAGATGTGATTAGGGAAATAAATTTGGTTTTCACATTTGGCAGATGAAGTTGCCAAAAAAATCTACTATTTTTCTACTCCATTTTAGGTCTCAATGTTCTCCACCAGATCATCCTGAAAAAGGCTTTGACCTCAGTGTCAGCTAAATGGGTGTAAATAAGTGCCGTCTTTTGTTACAAGCAGAAAATATGTTTGGGCGGGTACAATTACTGCCAAAGATCTCTTGCCTCGCTGAAATGAATGTGTCCATGCCTGCGTGCGCACAGTGAAATGAATGTGTGCATGTCCAGTCGCAGTCAGACAAATGCATTTACAGCCCCCAACGCCCTCCCCCCTTCCCACACACACACACACACACACACACACACACACACACACACACACACACACACACACACACACACACACACACACACACACACACACACACACACACACACACACACACACACACACACACACACACACACACACACACACACACAAACCACAGTCAGGGCTCAGCAACCCGCTTTGTTAAATGCAAGAAGGCAGATTTTATCCATTATGGATTGTTTTTTATGAGATTTCTCTTCTCGCTACTCTGCTCATTTGGATTAAGAGGTCGTAATTTTGCCCTGCAGGAGAGTAAGTTAGAGGGAGAGGGGGAATAGAGTCGGAGACTGCTGTATGACTGTGACCAGGGCCGCATTAGTGCACAGGTTAGATATGGCTGCAGCCTAGGGCCCCCACACTTGCCAGGCCCTGATTGGCCAACAGTGAAAAAAATGCAGGATTGTGACAAGATGCAATACTGAAAATGTTATCTGCCCTGTAGAGTATTGTTGGTAGTCATGTTATCCTTACGGTAGGGACACATTGACATGAATTTGGCCAAGTGAAGCGAACTTCGCCATTCATTCCTATGAGGGAGGCAAAGGAGCGAAGGGAAGCAAAATTATTAAACCAAGTTTAATATCATGCAAATGAGGAGCGAATTTCACGTGCGGCGGCCAATCAAATCAAGAACTTGACTGTTTCATTCTATTTGATTCGCCGCGACGACCTGATGACAGTTGAGCTGTCAGAATGGAGCACTGAATTTCGCCTCTCTTGGCCTCGCTTGTTTTGCCAGCTATGTGTCCCTAGCGTTAATTCCTAGCTCAGCGGAATTTGCCTTCTGGGGGGCCCCACAGCAACCTGCAGCCTAGGGCCCCGGGCCATTGAATCTGGCCCTGTCTGTGACTGTGTCTCTGAATTTGCCCTTCGGCTGATGTTCTGCCGCCCCGGCTGATGCTCTCTTGCCCCTGCTCATGCTCTGATGATCCTGTTCATGCTCTGTTGACCCAGCTGATACTCAGTTGCCACTGATGATGATATATTCAGCTACCCTTTTACCCATTCAAATTACAGGGCAGCAGAGGGAAGTAGTACCCAGTGCCCTCAAGAAGAGGCAAAATAACTAGACTGTGGATTATGAGCATATTATTGTGAATAATTTGTAGGTTCAATGACAGTAACACTCAATTTTGGAGCACCCTGTTTTTTCCATGGAAATGGAAATCACTCAAGATTTAAAAAAAATCTCAACTTGGCATAATGCTAAAGTTGTGTTGCTTCTCATGGTGTTTTGTTCAAGGTCTGACATTGTCGGTGCATTGTTACGCATAAACGGCCACAAGGCTACACATATACTTCTGCCGACATTATTCATCAATATGTAGCAAAGCACATCCATTCAATGTTTGATAGGAATTACAAGCATTAATGGCATTCCGTCGCTGTAAATGGTAAATAGACTGCACCTCTAATGCACTTTTCCTCCCCTTCGAGCACTCAAAGCACTTTACAATAAATGCCAAACATTCACCCATTCACACTCATATTCACACGTTGGTAGAACATGTAGAACTTATGCCACTTGTGTTATTTACTGTAGGTGTAATAACTCTACTATGTAAGCACAATAAGTCTTTGTTTACTCAGTTTCTGGTTCATACTGTATATATTGAGTGACTGAAGGAGCAATGAGACTTGCCCTTGTCTGGATGTTACGTTACCATTTACTGCCCCCACTACTTCTCCTTCCTCCTAGTGTATTCTGGCCTATGAAGGCAAAGTCCAATAACTATACCATCATTGAAAATGAGAAAAAGTAATTCCAAGTATTGGTATTATGTTGTAGCCAGATAAACCAGACTAAATGTGAGATTGGATGTTTAATTCAGTCTGGCCCCGATGAATGATAAATCCAAAGATGTTGATGAGAGAACCACCTGTTGTCTTTCAAACCGTACCTGTGCCTATAGGCCAATGCTCTGAACAATGAGTGCCCAAAAAATTGCATGTTGACAAACATATTTTCTTTTGACCTGACGGAAAAGCAACACTTGCTGGTACAGTACGTGAAGTTTTTGTGGGAATATAATTGGGAACAGGAGAGTTTGGTTTGTCCAGCCCCCTTGTGCCTAAGCCATTATCAGCTTGTGTCATGTCAACATGACCGGTCAACACGACCGAAAAAATAAACATTACCTCCTTACCTCCTGATTCAATGGGTTATTTTTGTGTTAACTTCACTTTTCCTGGCCCTCCTATCATCATCCCCATGCGGCCACTTTTAAAACCACTGACCTGGTCCAACTGGAGCGCCTACTCCATCACCTGACCATGATTGTAACATGTAAATGGGGTCTGCCCATTGGTCAGATAGCCCATTAGTCCGACAGCCCATAAGACAGACAATAAGCCATAGAGGAGCATAACGCTCAGGTAGGGCTGTGCAATATATGGAATTTATATTTTGATATCAATATATCTGTCAGACAATATCAAATTTCATAATATTGATTTGAAACAATAGGCCTATTTTTGTAATTTGTTTATACTGCCAAAATATAGGTTATGCCAAGTGCAATACATTCCCCTCCACATGAGCCATTGCGAGCACAGAGCAAACTTACTACCCAACACTCATGCAGAACACATCTCTGTGTTTCTCTATGGCCCTCCACTCACACTGCTGAAGGGAGGCAAGATTGTGAATTGTGTAACACAATTTTTTATCTTTAAAATAAATATTGTCTTAAAAATTGTGATATCAATATTGACTGAAATGGTCGCTCAGGCTACTGCGGTAGAAATCATATAAATGCCTAAGGGTGTTGGCAAAGAAAGTAGATCTAACAAGAAGCGTCATTTTGTTTCTTTTCCAATATCCACTTTATGTCAGGTGAACGCCCCTTTAGGAGACCTTCGGTTAGGAGA
>NC_085861.1:20176207-20178707 GCF_034702125.1 Engraulis encrasicolus | reverse complement strand
GAGATCATACTCTTGTTTATCTTCATTCTATTTATCTAAAATTGTCTCACTATGTTTATAGTTCTTCATTTTCAGAGCTCAGATGTATCATGGTAAAGAAAGAATACTGGCAACAAAACTGTGGCTAGTAGAAAGGCTGGCCAGAGACTCTGCGAAAAACATTAAAAAACCTCCAGCCACACTAGCCAGGCCATGTCCCCTAGAGACTTAACACCTTTACAGTATTTGTTATGCTCTTGGTCAGACCAAGTCTCGAAGAGATTTGAAAGTTGATGATAATCAGGCTGTAGCCACACAGGCCAGCGAACAAAACAACTAATGTCAAGCCGTATGCCGTAGGCCTACATACTGTATATATGAAGAGCTCTTTTCCAAAACGCTATATCCACCATTTTTGACTTTTTGCATTTTAATATTGGAATTGACGATTAAGAAGTCCTATCATCTATGTGTGAATTTTCACCATTCAAATGTTTTGGGAACCTTCTTTTAAAACCTCTATAAAATGCATTTTGTAATGCAATTCAATGGAATGTCCAATACAAAAATGTAAATTTCCCAACATTCTATAAAATGGATATATCTCATTTTGGAAAAGAGCTCTTCATATGTCTGCATGCCCATTCCCCCTGCATGTGTCCATGCCCTAGATCTATAAAGGAGCCCTGTCTGCCCCCTTTACGCCCCTTTGGTTCCTCAGACTCGCGAGCACCTGTCCAAGGCGCAGCGCGGCCTTGTGGGCGACGGCGTCTCGGAGGTGATGACCAAGCTCCGGGTGACGTCGAGCGATGGGACGAGCTACAGCGGAGACCTCCTGGCCATCGTGGACGTGCTGAAGAACATGACGGAGATCTTCAGGAGGGTCCAGTACAGCCCCAGCAGCCTGGACATGAGGGTGGGCTAATATGGATACTCATGATGATAATTATAATACATATAATATTTAAAGGGACACTGTGCAGGAAATGGTCAAAAAAGGTACTGCAACGATGCTGCTCACTGAAACTGGGCTGCCTATTGCCAAATTTGATCTTTACATGAAAAGTTTACTAAGTAATAAACAAATATTTTCTAGTATGGTCCAAGTAGAGTCATTTTTGCAGCTAAAAATGGCTATTTTTGGAAATTCAAAATGGCGGACCATGGAGAAGATCCCCCTTTTCATGTATGAAATGTGCAGTTTTTCCAGTCATAATGAATACTTAGATTTTGATGGTGGTGGTAAGTATTAATGAAAAAGGTAACACGAGTGAATGGGCAGCATGAATTCTGGAAATAAACAACTAAAAATCTCACACAGTGTCCCTTTAAGATTCAAGATTCTTTTTAATGGTCCCGAAGGAAATTTGTCGTGGAAATACATAGCTGCCACATAACACACAACACTGATACACACAAAAACACATACAGACATAAATACATACATACATAAAGTGCCATCATAGACATACGCAAGTGCATATCTAGCAGTCTCCTATACACATACATTTAATTTATAAAAAATAAAACAAAAACTAGTAGTAGGTATAGTACTAATAGGCTTTGGCTGAAACGGGCAAGCACTGTGTAGCGAAAGCAGAGTGGAGTTGCCCTGCAGGGGATCGATTCTGAACTGTCATGGGTACCAAACTGGGGCTCTGAGCACTACACCAAACAGCCAAGATCATTGGGACAATTGTCAACCTTGATAGACGACCTTAATGATTGTTAATCCATCACACATGGAGTTTCTCCTGGTGGCAGGGTGGTACCCTGTGTGGCAGCCACGGCCACCGGTGTGTGAATGTGAGTGTGAATGGGTGAATGTGAGGCATACAATGTAAAGCGCTTTGAGTGATAGAAGGAGTGGAGAGGCGCTATATAAATGCAGTCCATTTACACATTGTCCTCTTATGGGAACCAGATTAGATTCTGACCATCGTTTCCAGATCCTCCCCCATTTCTCTCCACTACTAGCTCCCTGTCGTCATCTCACACGGTCCAATGAAATAAAGGCATGAAAGCTATAAATAAATGAATGAATAAATAAATAAATGAAAAATAATGATATGATGGGTGTTTTATCTTTCTGTGTTTGTTTTGTTTTCTTTATTTCTATCTTGTTTGTTTCATTATTATGTTTTATTGTTTACTTGTCTCTGTTATTGTTTTGCTATTTTCTTTTCTTCTTTCTTTCTTTCTTTCTTTCTTTCTTTCTTTCTTTCTTTCTTTCTTTCTTTCTTTCTTTCTTTCTTTCTTGTGTTTGTTGAATTTGTGTGTTTGTTTTTCTTCTTCAGTCTTATCTTGTGTCATTTTTTTCTGCCCTGTTTGCTTTTGTTATTGTATTTCTCTTTTTTTCTTCTTTTCTTGCTTTCGTACCCTTCTCTCTCTCTCTCTCTCTCTCTCTCTCTCTCTCTCTCTCTCTCTCTCTCTCTCTCTCTCTCTCTCTCTCTCTCTCTCTCTCTCCCTCTCTCTCTCTCCCTCTAACTCTTCATTCTTTTTTCCTGTAGAACTTTGTGCA
>NC_085861.1:20168707-20173707 GCF_034702125.1 Engraulis encrasicolus | reverse complement strand
CACATATGAGATCACAGAGAACTTCGGTATGATACACTTCTCCACATATGAGATCACAGAGAACTTAGGTATGATACACTTCTCCACATATGAGATCACAGAGAACTTAGGTATGATACACTTCTCCACATATGAGATCACAGAGAACTTCGGTACGATACACTTCTCCACATATGAGATCACAGAGAACTTCGGTACGATACACTTCTCCACATATGAGATCACAGAGAACTTAGGTACGATACACGTCTCCACATGAGATCATTGGGAACCTAAAGTATGTCATAGAAGTGAGTACACGCCTTATGCCACATCCACTTGACTTGACTTGACTTGACTTGACTTGACTTGACTTGACTCCAGAACCGTAGATAGCACAGAGTTACATTTTTCTTTGATCTCTGGTCACATAGTTTTACGCTTGCCTCGGAGGTTCCAGCTGAACCCATCTCTGCCATACGTTTGTTAGCGTGACTCAGGTGAGGTGTACTAATTCTACAATGGCCGTGCTGCATTTGTCCTGACACAAGTTACCATTTTAGGCCAAGTAATTACACAGTCCGTTGAAATTGTGTGCTTTGAAAGGCACAAAAACGCTTGTTTTATCAATTCTTCTCACGGTAGGGACACATACACGCAAATTTGCGAACTTTGCCATTCATTCCTATGAGAGAGGCGAAGGCAAGCGATGGCAAGCGAAAGCAAGTGAACAGGAGCGAAACAAAGCTAAATTATTAAAGAAAGTTTAATGTGATGCAAATAAGGAGCGAATTCGCCTGTCGCGGCCCAATCAAATCAACAGCATAACTGTTCCATTCCAATTGATTCGCCGCGACAACCTGATGTCGGTTGGATTTCGCCTCTCTTCGCTTCGCTTGCTTCGCCTCCTATGTGTCCCTACCGTCAGAGTCCCCAATGATACTCTATGGAAACGAACGATACATCTGGAACATTGTGATGGCTATGCAAAACTGAATGGGACCGCCTGGTCGGCCATATTTGACTACTGTATGTATGGTCAGTTTCATCGCCAGAAACATTCAGACACTTTTTGTCCACGCCTATGGTGAGATATGTCATGTGATACCACAGGGACAGACAGTCTAACTATCTGTTGAAATAACTGAGCATCCACATACAGAAATGAGGAAGGTAGACAGAGCAGGCAGATGGCCAGAAGAGAAAAAAATAAATTAATTCCTCTCTCGCTCCTCTCTTTCATTTTGCCATAACAAAGAGAATAAATGTTTTTTGGTAGCGATGCGAAGCTTCGGCTTGGTGGTCTTAAAAGGAACAGGAGGAAGGCAGCTCCAGCTCCATGTGCACAGTCAGGGCCACTGACAGCTTTGGCCGAGCCCAGGACAAAATCTGAAAGGTCCCCTCAAGTAGAGTAGAGTAGAGTAGAGTAGAGTAGAGTATCATGTTTTAATCCCAAGGGGAAATTAAGGTGTCAAGTGGCCTATATAAATACAGAAGACATTACACACAAGACATTACAAACATCATTCCACATACATTAACCATATATGTAGCTCATAAGTATGGCTCCCTCTCTTCCTGGGCCCGGGACAACTGACCCCTTAGTCCGGCTCTCCTGTGCGGAGTACACCATCTGTTGTCCTCTGATGACCGTCATACAGTACACAGAGTCAGGCTGTCCCTCCGTTATTATGTCTTTGTCCCTCTCCCTCCCTCCCTCCTCCCTCCCTCCTCTCTTTTTTCATTCTCTTCATTTATTATGATACCCCCTCTCCTCTTTATCCTCATGTCTGTGCATCTATTATCATTTCTCTCCTCTCTTCTCTCCTTTTTTCTTTCTCCTCTCATTAAATCTCTCCATTCTCTCCTCCTCATCTATGACCTCAAGGTAGTCTTTTCCTCCATTACCTTTTGTACGCGCACAAATGCGCACACACACACACGCACGCACGCACGCACGCACGCACGCACGCACGCACACACGCACGCACGCACGCACGCACGCACGCACACACACACACACACACACACACACACACACACACACACACACACACACACACACACACACACACACACACACACACACCATCAAGGGGCCTGGTGAATTGAGGTATTACCTGAAATGCCATCTAATAGCAGGCTGACACCTTATGAGGATGGAGAGCACAGAGGGACAAGCTGAAAAGAGTTTCCTAAAAGCCTCTAAGTCCTCTAAGAGTAGCCATTCAACTGGCTCCACTTAGGATGACCTCTGACACTGACATGTGAATTCCTGCTCTTTCCCACCTTGGCCCCTCTCTATCTTTCGTTCTTTCTTTCATTCTTTTCTTTCTTTCTTTCTTTCTTTCTTTCTTTCTTTCTTTCTTTCTTTCTTTCTTTCTTTCTTTCTTTCTTTCTTTCTTTCTTTCTTTCTTTCTTTCTTTCTTTTGTGCTATCACTGCACTCAAGAGTTTTTCAGTGGTATCCATCTGGGGCTCTTAGGAGTCTTGTGATTGTGCCCAGGTGCTCTTAGGGATTGTGGAGGAAAAACTAGAAAGGACTCTGACACACGGACACACACACAGTGGTGTAGTCTACGTAGAACGCAGGTATATGGAGTATACCCACTTCTAAATTTTAGGGACTTCAGTATACCCACTTCAAATGAATTGATCCATTGTTTAGAATAGCATAAATACATACAGTATAGCCACTTCAAAAAATGCTCGAAAATACAGTATACCCACTTCAAAAAAGTAGACTACACCGCTGCAGACACACACACATGCGAGCGCGCGCCCGTACGTACGCACGCATGCACACACACACACACACACACACACACATAACACACACAACACACACACACACACACACACACACACACACACACACACACACACACACACACACACACACACACAGAGAGAGAGAGAGGGAGAGAGAGAGAGAGAGAGAGAGAGAGAGAG
Organism: Engraulis encrasicolus; assembly: GCF_034702125.1. NCBI lineage: Eukaryota > Metazoa > Chordata > Actinopteri > Clupeiformes > Engraulidae > Engraulis > Engraulis encrasicolus. Next base: position 20,170,777 of record NC_085861.1, on the reverse strand, counting down.
AGAGAGAGAGAGAGAGAGAGAGAGAGATACACATGCACACACAAACACACGCGCACACACACTCATTTACACATACTGTATACACACACACACACACACACACACACACACACACACACACGCACACGCACACGCACACATCCACACACAAACACACACACACACACACACACAGACATTTTTATGAGGCACAGACTTCCATTACAAAGGCCTCCATCTGCAGAGACTGTGATATTGGGAAATTGCCATTCTCCATTTTCACCAAATATCCATATTGTTGCCTTGTTACATATCCAGCATATGGCCCAGGTGCTTGGGATGCAGTCCAGCTATTCACCACAGCTATCACCACAGCTTTTCACAGACTCAGTTACGGATGTGTTATTGATATGAGGACATACGGAGAGAGGGAGGAATGGAGGGAGAGATGGAGGGACGGAGAGAGAGAGAGAGAGAGAGAGAGAGAGAGAGAGAGAGAGAGAGAGAGAGAGAGAGAGAGAGAGAGAGAGAGAGAGAGAGAGAGAGAGAGAACGAAATAGGAAGAAAGGCCTCAAAAAAATGAAGAGCAGGAAACTGTGGCACTCCGTTTTCTTATTTTTTAATAGCACAAAGGCAAATAGACTGCCCGACACGTTTCAACACAAGGTCTTTGTCAGGAAGAAAGGCCTGTTAGATACTCTTTGACCAATGAGACAGCTGAGGGCCTGAACAGGTGTTGATGGTAGGCTGCTCAGCCAATAAGATCGCCTGATCCCTTGGGAGTTGGGCTTAAAGCAGCAGCAACTCTATGAAAGTATTGATATCCTTACCTGATGTAATGGTCCAGTCCATGTCAAAGGTGGTTTGAGGAGAGCTTGCTTTGATGGAGAAGATGGATAAAAGTACAGTGGGCCTACAATGTAGAATACAGACTGGCCCCAAAAGAGGGATCTACTGATCAGTTTCTGATAACTGAACTCACTTACTGGTTCCCATTGCACTGCTCAAGAAAGCTATACAATGTGCTGATTGATTACATGTGAGTGATTTTACGATTCCCCTACGCTTTTGGCAAAAGCAAAATGTCAATTATCAGTATTTTTTTTTCAACTAAATGACCTAGATGTTTACATAGTGTATATATTTAAGTTTCCAAACAAACAAATTGCCAAGCTTAATCTTAAATCATTTGATAAATACTCTAATGAAAGCGAACATTTGCTTAATTATTTTGTCAACAGTGTTATGGACAAATACTATGTCATTTCAAACATATATAAAAATACTACAGAGTTGAAACAATATATGTTTGAAAGTGCTTATGTCCCTTAGCAGTAATGTTGTCATTAATCTGTGCAACTGATATAGAAAATGTGATTGTTGAGCTTCATAAGTAGGATTTTATGGGTCACTGTGATACAGACTGATAATAATCATAAATCCCTGTAACGTCTGATTTGAATATAGTCACCCTCCTTACACAAGACTTCCTTCTCCAGAGATAATCCCTAGTGTATGTTCATAGGATTTTTCCAACACATAAGGGATCAATAGCGCAAAAACACTTTCAAAACAGTCAACCGTGTTACTCAACTGTGTTATGGTCAACAGTGCAGGGGAACAAGTCGGCACTTTTTTAGGAGAAAAAACAGAGCAGACAAACCCATCTCCCTAGAACACAAATTATTTTGTTTGTTTGTCTGTCAATATGGATATAAATTGGCAAAAACATACTCCTCCTCAACTGTCATCAGTGTTGCCAGATTGGGCTGGTTCCCGCCCAATTGGGCTGCTTAGGATGGCCGTGTGCGGGTAAAAATGGCATCTATCAGAAAAACCTCCCCACTGCCATATAAATCAATAGAATTGGGCGGGTTTTTAGGGCGGATTTTGATCATTTTTTGGGCTGGAAATCATCAGCCTCATCTGGCAACCCTGACTGTCTTACTTAATTGTAACACCATTGACGGTAACACCGTTGACATTTCAGCCATTTTTATGGTGTTGTGCTAACTGAGGACCTCAGAAGTTCCACCACAACACCTTAATCAATTCATGTATCTGTATGCTTTATCTGTGTTTTTCTACATG
>NC_085861.1:20136207-20151207 GCF_034702125.1 Engraulis encrasicolus | reverse complement strand
GGAACATCCCCCCTCCTATAAAGCTGTGAATTTCTAAGATATTATGGGTTTTAAGAAATCTCGCAGTGTGGCAAAATGAGGAACGTAGTGTGTTTTGTGTTACATTTCTATATACAGTATGTTATGCTGTTTTTGTGCTGTTATAGATAACACATTTCATGGCAATGCAAGGCAATACAATGTAGTACTTGTACAGCACATTGCCTTGTCGTAGGCAAAGCAATGTGAGGCAAATTTACTGCATTTGTATTGGACACTTCCTACACAGAGGCAGAGCAATGTATGCCAGTTTTTATTGCTATCATTCCGTAGCCAGAAGCAAGGCAATGTGAGGCAAGTGTGCTGTTTGTATAACACAATTTGTACACAGAGACAGCGTAATATGCTTGTGCACAACATAGTATGTGAAATACAATGAAAGTTCACAAATGAACGGCTAAAATTAAAGGATTTAAGTTGAGAAATAAGTCAAAATCAAGTTATAACAATGAATGAAAAGCAGCTGAGAATAGTCTTGTCTTAAATGTGCATTTAAAACTACCAAGAGTATCCTGTAGGACCATGTTGCAGCCTACCATTTGGAGGTTGATTCCAAATCTTAACAGCAGCTGAAAGCTTCGTAAATAGCAGCTGAAGGCTTCTTCACCACACTTTGACAGTCAGAATTACTAATGTTTTTTCCCCCTCCTGTCATCTGGGCAGCCATGGGTAAGCGGTTAGGGCGTCAGACTTGTAGCCCAAAGGTTGCCGGTTCGACTCTGTCCCGCTGCACTGCTCCTTGGGGCGCCATTAGGGGCTGCCCCCTTGCACGGGTGAGGCATAAAATGCAATTTCGTTGTGTGCAGTGTGCAGTGAACACTTGTGTGCTGTTGAGTGCTGTGTCACAATGATGACAATGGGAGTTGGGGTTTCCCTGGTGGGCTTTCACGCTTTTACTTTCATCTGAGGCCTTGCTGGAGCATGACGCTTAATCATATCATGTTCATTACTGGGTCCTGTCCTATACTATCATATCCTAAACACATCCTGCAGAGTACTGTTCCTATTACTTGGCCCCATTTCAATGTAGGCCTAAAGATGTAATGATTTAACTAAAAGACTAAAAGTCCATCTTCTTTAATTTAGAGTGTGTATGTGTGCGTGTGTGCGTGCATGCGTGCGTGGGTGCGTGGGAGAGGGTGTGTGGGAGAGGGTGTACCGATATGTGAGTGTGTATTTGTGTGTGTGTGTGTTTGTCCGAGCGCCTGTGTGCATTCGTGCATGATATACACTGGCATCTGTGTATGTGAGCTCATTCCCCAATGCATAAGAGTCTGGTGGCCACTCTCCCTGAACCTGAGCTATGGAGTTCAAGTACAGTACAGTAGTCAGTCGTGTGCATGTGTGTCTGGTGGATGTCAGTGTAGGTGCACATAGGTGTGCTCTTCACGTCTGTGTTTGTTGTTGTATTCATCACCCTGGCATTGCACAGTGGCCATAAAATCAGCCAATCAGATGGCTTCTCCGGGTGCAGGAAAGGGAGGGCAGTGTGATGATTCCTTTGGCAGTTTTTGACACTTGATGATGTGATGCTAATTGGGACTGCTACTCTGCTCTGCAAAGGCAAAGTGCAGTATCTACGCCAACATTGAATCTGAGGGTGCTTTCACATCTGGTCCCCTTCAGCCTTTAAGTGAACTCAGACCCGTGACTCAGTATTTTCTGTGCATATATGAACACTCCAAAGCATATTGAAACCCCTCTGAAGTGAAACTTTATTGATGTGGTCTCAGAATGGTTTGCTTACGAGTCCTGACAAGTTACACTTGTGATAGGTGCAATAACTTCACTCTAGAGGACCAGGTGTGATAAAGAGCATTGGCACACCATAAAAGTTGTTCTTTTTTATTAAACATACAATATGAACAAAAAAGAACTGAGTCCTTTGGCTGTTGGTTCACTTTTTGGTCTATTTAAGACTGAGTTTGGTGCACTAATAAGGGACTAGATGTGAAAATAGCACTTGACAGTGTTGGTATTCGGTTGGATTAGGTTAGTACAAATGTGACATAGTAATGTCTCTAGAACGGGACACATTTGGACCATAAGGCTTTGTCACGAGATAAAGGAGGTGTTCTGAAGACCATTTTCAAGTCTAAACTCAATATTGACAAAATGCGTAATTACTGCACTTTGCCTTTGTAGGGCAGTAGTGCAGTACTGCTACTCTGTGACACTTCAACAACTAAGTTTCCCTGAGTCATGAATCATGAAGAGATGAGCAGCAGGAGGATGAGGGTGTGTGTGTGTGTGTGTGTGTGTGTGTGTGTGTGTGTGTGTGTGTGTGTGTGTGTGTGTGTGTGTTGCTGTAAAGCTCTGCAGGGAGGATACAGGAGGGACAGGACAGGAGGTCTCCTATCACTTATTGCCATCCCGAACAGCAGGCCACTTGCTCCCTCAAGTATATACAGGTCCTCAGGGGTGAGATAGGCTTTGAATATAAAGGGGGTAGTGACTACCGCTGTGGCTGGTAGTGTCTATGCTGCTGCTGCTTGTGTTGTGTGCTGTATTCCTGCGTCTGTGGGAGGGGTGCAGTCCTGTTTTACGGCCGTTTCGCTTGGCCTAAGGAGGACTTTATGACCTGATTTACTGGTGTGCTACATCTGTCTTCTGTTTACCTGCTAGCACACTCACCTGCTTACGGAGCTGGAAGGGTGCTGGTGCTTAAGGACAGGGTGATTTAGGAGTCGCTGATTATTTTTTAAGGGAAAAGGGAGAGAGGTGGCCATACTCCTGTGGGGAAAGTTGGGGCAAAGGCGCTGCACACACACCCCTTTTCAGTCGGAGATAGAGTACATAATGTTATTTATTTAGGCTACATAGTATTTGCTGTAGAGGAAGTTATTACAGTCCAGGTCTGCTGATGCTTTTTAGCTGGGGTTTTTTCTGTTGCTATTTGATTGTTTGTTTTTGTTTTTTGTTATTATATATACTATATTTAATAAATGTGCCTGCTTGGCTATTACTTGTGTGTCATCGTAATGCCTATTTGTTTTATGGCTAGCCTATTATTAATTTAATGTTGTATTAAATTGCAATTATTATTACTATTACTATTATTATTATTATTATTATTATTATTATTATTATTATTATTATTTAAGTCCTCCATCGTGTTGCTGCATTTTGCTGTATCCAGCGGTATTGTGATAACCTGGCCAAGCCGAAGCCCGAGGTGCTCTCTGCATCAGCTCGTCCGAACATCCCCATTTTGTATGTGTGAGCGTGTGTATGTGCGAGTGTGTATTTGTCACCGATTTCACGTGTTTCCAGCTCTCAGAGCAGCGGAGAGTGTAAAACGGATTAAGAAAAATAGCCGATTTAACATCGGGGATTTTAGCTGCGCTTTCCCCGGTTGCTGTTGACGGCATCTTTGTGTGCTCTCCTCCGCAGCTCGTCCCTACTCGGCTCCTGGTCTACCCGAAGCTGCAGAGCCTTGCCTGTCAACTCCTACCGTACCAAATGCGTCTGTGACAGACTGTCCACCTTCGCCATTTTAGCACGGCTTAATCCCGATATGGTAAGTGTGCCACCTTCTTTGTGCGTGCGTGTTTTTTTTTTCTTGGTACGGATGTCTGGGTTTTGGAGAGAACGTGTTTGCTCCGTGTGAGACAAGCTAGCGGTTTTGCAACATAGGCGTCATTGTCATTCTGTATCAACAGATCCTTCCCGAGGCACGCTCCCTCCCTCTCGCGACATACCAATGCCATACTGAGGAGCGTGCAATGTGATTGAAGAAAAAAAAAGACATCGTGCGTCTTTGACTGGAATATACGAGTGTGAAATTGCTAGCTCTATTGTTTCATTTGTCTGGTAAATAAAGAACAGGTGATGCTAATTTCTGTCAACGTATAGGCTATACCCAGCCTGCATAATAGAGGCTGCTACTCGTCATATGCATTTGCTTAGCATGCAATAGCCTAGATGTGGAAAGGAACGGGGATGCTGACATACATTTCTTATTAAAACGAATTACGCATACAAAAAAGTGCAGTAGCCTAGTATTGGTGGCTACTACACTTCCATGTTTAAAAAAAAAAAAAAAATTGGCCTAATAATAATGACAAAACAAGGCAGTATGTGCCAGGCTCGTTTATTTTTGGCAGGTATTTGTGAATTAATTTTCAGTGGTTTCTCTGTGTTAAAGTGAATAACAGCTTACTATTTCCAGCTTGTGTAAGGGGGCTAATCAGTAGAAAACCAAGCACATGGGCAGCCATTCTAGCCTGTCTCCCTTTCATTCTCTCTCTGTTTCTCCCTGTCTTCCTCTTACTCTCCTCCTCTGCCCTAATTCTCTGGACACCCCTATCCTACATCAACTATAAACAACAATATTGTTTAGCACTTTGGAGTTTAGAGGGTCAAATCCGGTCCAGTTTGATTCAGAAAAGGGGGCTACAGCAAAAAGACCTCGCCTTTGTGTAGCGTTTTCATTCACTGCGATTAGTTATTATTAGGCTGGAAAGTGCTTCAGAAGCAGTTTGTTCCAGTTACCCTAGATACAGCCTGGCCAGTGGAAGGCCCCTTCTTAAAGCTATAGAGGACCAAGATGCTGCCTTTGTGCTAGGCTGCACTGTGTAGTGTTGTGTTGTGTTGTGCTTTTACTGTGCTGCTTGGCCCACATACAACACTCGGCAGTGTGGAAATGGGGATTTGGGTTGAGGCTGAATGTGGGCACGTTATAGTATAGCCAACCCCCTCTGAAATGGGAAGTAGTTGCACCCATTTTAGCTCCAGGGCCTGTTGCAGTGGATCAAAGTCACAACTTGAAGATTACCCCCCCTCCCCCCTCCCATCCTACCATGTCTCCTAAATGAAAATGAAAGAATACAAGAGAGAGAGAGAGAGAGAGAGAGAGAGAGAGAGAGAGAGAGAGAGAGAGAGAGAGAGAGAGAGAGAGAGAGAGAGAGAGAGAGAGAACCTTAGAGTAGATGACTTCCTTTTATTTATCCTGAAGGAAATTACTTTACAATGAATTACAATATATTGCAAGACAGCAAAAAGTTACAGCAACAACACAAACAGAAAGAAAGACACTGGGCTATTTTTATGGAACTTGCTGCCACTCTAGCTGGTGCACCGGAATTTCTGAGAGGGCAAGATAATTAGACACTTGGACTCTGAGAAGTGCTGTTTTGAAATCCAAGACCCTTTTCTGGCATCTCAGTGGTTGGAAGGATAGTTGGATGCAAGGATGGATGGATGGATTGATGGATGGATGGATGGATGGATGGATGGATGGATGGATGGATGGATGGATGGATGGATGGATGGATGGATGGATGGATGGATGGATGGATGGATGGATGGATGGATGAATTGCTGTTGTTCCTGTTTTCTAAGACTTTAGTCAGACTAACTTGACTGGATCAATGTTGTTTGGCTAAGATTCCTTTGGCCTGGCCTCCCATAGGGGTTTGTGTGTATGTGTGTGTGTGTGTGTGAGTGTGTGCGGGGGTAAGGGGGTACATTTGTGTTTGTTGTTTGCATGTGAGTGTGTGTAATTTGGTGTGTGTGCGTGTATTTCTAAGTGAATGTGCTTTTGTGTTTGTGTGTGTGCGTGCATTCCTGCTTGCATGCGTGCGTGCGTGTGTGCTTGCGTGCACAAGCCTTTGTGTGTGCGTGTGTAAATGAGACAGACATGAGCGCTATGACGGCCCGCATCGTGCCAGCCGTCTCCCCTGTGCCCATGCCGCTCTACCTAGGCAGATGGCACGAGATTCGACGAGTGTCACAGTTCGCAGTTTATGTGCCTAGCGGGAAGCATATTGTGGCGATTTCATTCCCCTCACTCGCTGCCAGGAAAAGGCTGAAGGGTGGGGGGAGGAGTGGAGAGTACAGGAGAGGAGAGGAGGAGAGGAGAGGAGAGGAGAGGAGAGGAGAGGAGAGGAGAGGAGAGGAGAGGATAGGACAGGAGAGGATAGGAGAGTACAGGAGAGGAGAGGAGGAAAGGAGGAGAGGGGAGGAGTGGAGAGTACAGGAGAGGAGAGGAGAGGAGAGGAGAGGAGAGGAGAGGAAAGAGGAGAAGAGAGGAAACGGGAGGAGAGGAGGAGGAGAGGGGAGGAGTGGAGAGGAGAGGTGAGGAGAGGAAAAGAGAGGAGAGAAAAGCGGAGAGGAGAGGAGAGGAGAGGAGAGGAGAGGAGAGGAGAGGAGAGAAGAGGATGATGGGAGAGAAGGAAGCATGATGGGAGAGGAGAGGATGATGAGAGAAAGGGAAGGAGTGGTGAGAAGAGGAGAGGAGAGGAGAAGAGAGGATGATGGGAGAGAGTAGAGGAGAGGATAGGACAGGAGAGGATAGGAGAGTACAGGAGAGGAAAGGACAGGACAGGAGAAGAGAGGAGAGGAGAGGATGATGGGAGAGTAGAGCAGAGGATGATGGGAGAGAAGTGGTGATGGGAGTGTAAAGGAGAGGAGAGAGGGAGGATGATCTGAGAGGAGAGAGGAGGAGAGGATGATGGGAGAGGAGAGGAGAGGGAGGATGATGGGAAAGAAGGGAGGATGATGGCAGAGGAGAGGAGATGAAAGGAGAGAGGGGAGGACGAGAATGCCAAGGCAGGCCCCTCCTTTTCCTCTTTCTCAGGAGTGGGGGTGGGGACGGCTGGGAGAGACGAAGCCGAAACCGAAGCATTCAGCGTCTCATCCTTTACACTTTACGCTGGCCGCGCTTTCCGCTGAATGTGCCCACCGCGACAGCCAATCGCGACTGCTCAAATTGTGCGTACGGAGGCAGGCGGGCAGGCAGCCTTGTCCTGTGCCTGTGCCTGTGTCTGTGCCTCACTGCCTACTGCTTGGGAATAGCAAGAGGGGAGAAAGAAAGATGGCTGCCAATGGCTGGATGTGCCTGTGCCCTGCCTCCCTGCCTTCCCCTCTCTGGTGCCTCCCTCTCTCTTTCATTCACTCACTAGCCCGCGGTGCTATGCGGCATGTGTGTGTGTGTGTGTGTGTGTGTGTGTGTGTGTGTGTGTGTGTGTGTGTGTGTGTGTGTGTGTGTGTGTGTGTGTCTGTGTCTGTGTCTGTGTCTGTGTCTGTGTGTGCTGTGTGTGTACATTCATTCAGCCCTTCCTGCTTCCTTGTACCCCAACCCCCACCCCTGTGCTAGCTCTCAGTCGCTTTCACTTTGGCTTTCACTTCCACACACATGCACACGCACACACACACACACACACACACACACACACACACACACACACACACACACACACACACACACACACACACACACACACACACAGAGAGAAATATACAGACACACACTATACTATACATCAGTGTTTCCCAACCTTTTTTGTCTCGCGTACCCCCTAAACCTCTTAGTTGTGCCATGAGTACCCCCTAATTCAGGTTCTATATCGCTTTTTCTGTCCTGATGTGACTGCTCCATACATTTGTTATTATAAAAACATTTTTCCAAGTACCCCCTGCAGTGTTCTCGCGTACCCCTAGTGGTACACGTACCCCTGGTTGGGAAACACTGCTATACATGTATACACACACTATACATGTACAGTACATGGACATAAACACCGCATTACACAGACATAGAGACATACACACACACGCACATACACGCACACACAATGGCTGTTTGTTCTTGTCTAATTGTCCTTGTCGTCGTTCCTGATGTTTCTCCCCGTCTTCTCCTCTTCGCCTTCCTATTTTTGTCCCTACCACCTTCACACACTCATGCGCTAGCCACACCCCCTCCCTGTGTATAACACCACACTTCTGCCACATCTGGCTGGAGGACACAAGAGAGAGAGAGACGGAGAGACGGAGAGAGAGAGAGAGAGAAAGATTGACAGAGAAACAGAAAGAGAGAGAGAGAGAGAGAGAAAGATTGACAGAGAAACAGAAAGAGAGAGAGAGAAAGATAAGGTGTAAGAGAGAGAGAGAGAGAGAGAGAGAGAGAGAGAGAGAGAGAGAGAGAGAGAGAGAGAGAGAGAGAGAGAGAGGGAGAGAAAGAGAAAGATACGGTGACAGAGAAACAGAGATAGAGAGAGGGAGAGAGATAAGGTGTAAGAGAGAGAGAGAGAGAGGGAGAGAAAGAGAAAGATACGGTGACAGAGAAACAGAGATAGAGAGAGGGAGAGAGAGAGACTGAAACAAATACAGCTTCCACACAAACAACCCTCACTCAGCTGCAATAGAGGGAGGGGCGGAGAAGAGGAAAGAAGGATGTGGAAGATACAGTCACAGCCAAAGAGACCACAGCTACTACTAGACACTCTTGGGAAAGAAGTTATGGAGACGGAGTCCTGGTTGGAAGGCAAACGGTTGATTTGTTGTCCACAAGGTAGGCCGATGGAGCGAATAACAAATGCATCCTCTGTCCTTCTTTATGACTAAGATACCCTGAGCATGGCACCCATTTTCCTCAATGACTATGGCACCCTGAGCATGGCACCATACCCCATTTCACTCAGCGACTAAGATATCCTCAGCATGGCACCGTCCCCCATTCTCCGCAATGACTGTGGTACCCTGAGCATGGCATTATACAGCTTTTCCCTCAGTGACAGAGATACCCTGAGCATGGCACCCATTCTGCAACCTAGGTACCCTGGCCTGAGCATGGCACCATATACATTTTCCTTCATTGACTGTGGTACCCTGAGCATGTCATCCATTCTGCAACTTGGGTACCCTGAACATGGCACAATACAGCTTTACCTTCAGTGACGGAGATACCCTGAGCATGGCATCCATTCTGCAACTTGGGTACCCTGAGCATGGCACCATACCCCATTTCACTCAGCGACTAAGATATCCTCAGCATGGCACCGTCCCCCATTCTCCGCAATGACTGTGGTACCCTGAGTATGGCACTATACAGCTTTTCCCTCAGTGACAGAGATACCCTGAGCATGGCACCCATTCTGCAACCTAGGTACCCTGGCCTGAGCATGGCACCATATACATTTTCCTTCATTGACTGTGGTACCCTGAGCATGTCATCCATTCTGCAACTTAGGTACCCTGAACATGGCACAATACCTCATTTCCCTCAAAGACTAATGGCATCCATTCTGCAACGTAGGTACCCTGAGCATGGCATGTTCCGGCAGCATTGCTACCTTGGGCCACCTGTTGGGCAGTGTGTGAGGCATGAAGGGAAATTTGTTGTGCACTGTCTCGTGTGTTGTGGTGTGCTGTATCACAGGGACATTAGGAGATTTTCACGATACACTGCAGGTGTAAAAAGCCTTAAAGAAGCTGAAGAATCTTGCTGGACTGAACATATCAAACTGAACCTTGTCATAATCTAGCTCATTGTTAACTGGAGTTCATTTTGGCGACTCCAATGCTGAAAATGCTGTTGTCGCTTATCACTGCTTATAAGTGATTTCTGTTGTATTTGCTGCTTTTGCTTTTGGCAGTCTGTTGCTACAGTAAGGTCAGTACAGTGGCTGCTTCCGACTCATCAGAGTTCGAGCCAACTCTTTGAGGTGCCTGTTTTCACTTCAGGGATTCACTAGAATTAGTATTATTGGGGTAGAATGATGATGATGATGATGATGATGATGATGATGATGATGATGATGCTGATGATGATGATGATGCTGATGATGATGATGATGATGCTGATGAGGATGAGGAGGAGGAAGAAGATGTAGTTATACTGCTTCTGCTGCTACTGATGATGATGAGGAGGTGGAGGAAGATGTTAATGCTGCTGACGATGCTGCTGATGATGATGAAGATGATGATGGTGATGATGATGAGTAGGAGAAGGAGGCAAAAGAGTAGGAGGTGAAGGAGGAGGATAAAGATGTAATGATTGTGCTGCTGCTGATGATGATGATGATGATGATGAGGAGGAGGAGGATGCATTTAAGGACACTGAGCATTGCAGTGAGCACTGAACACAGTCAAGCCTTGTCAGAGCCCATGTCATCCTACTGGACACGGATGCTCATGGGTTGTCATCTCCACTCAACATTAAACATCCAGCGCAGGCACACAGTTTACTAGTGAGGGAATTAGAATCCCCCCTCTCTCTCTCTCACTCTCTCCCTCCTTGGACTGTATTTGAAATGTTATGTGTGTAGCCAACAGCCAGCCTAATCGTATGCGTCATATCCAGTTGGTACTGATTTCAGCTGGTTTCGTGATTGGGAGGTTGCAGGTTGAAATCCTGTGTTGCAGGTTAAAATCCTGTGCTGCAGGTTAAAATCCTGTGTTCTCCAGAACCCTCTTCCATCTGAAGTGCCCATGAGCAAGGCATGTAACTCCACACTGCTCTCGGGACTGCACATGAAGGCTAACATGGGCAGCTGTGGCCTAATGGTTGAGCACATGGACTTTAAATCAGAGGGTTGCAGTTTCAAATCCCACCTGTCCACTCCCTGCCACAGCAAAGCCGAAGTGTCCTTGAGCAAGGCACATAACCCCATATTGCTCCAGGGACTGTAACAAATGCTCTGCAAAATAACTGTACGTCACGTCAGTTAAGTGTTATGTAACTAAGATTTTGTGTCGCAAATGTCCTCGTTCATTTCACAGCATTCTGTGAGATCAGGCCGGATCTCTAAGCATTGTTGTGGTCACACACACTCACACGTGTGCAGGGTTCCGTTTTAGCACGTTGGTATCAGTAGGATATCGCTGCGATGACACACACACACACACACTCTATAGTGTGGAATATTTCATATGCGTAACTACCCTGAAGTAGTGCTCATTACACATCCTCTCCGCTCAACCTCGGAGCTGTTGTTGCTACTATTATTATTGTTGTTGTTGTTTAAAGCCATTATCATAACCATGTGAAGTGCTAACCACGCACTGCTGGAAACACAAACACACCTCCAGGCATTGTGTACGTGTCTGTGTGTGTGTGTGTGTGTGTGTGTGTGTGTGTGTGTGTGTGTGTGTGTGCATGTGCGCGTGTGCGTGGGCGTGGGCGCGTCTGTCTGTGTATATGTGTGTGTGCATGTATGTGTGTGTGTGTGTGTGTGCGTGCGTGCGTGTGTGCGGGCGTGCGTGCGTGCGTGTGTGTGTGTTTGTGTGTGTGTGTGTGTGTGTGTGTGTGTGTGTGTGTGTGTGTGTGTGTGTGTGTGTGTGTGTGTGTGTGTGTGTCATAATGGTGGTAGGCCTCTTGGCACCTTACCGTGGCAGCATACAGTAGTAGGTCATTGGGATACAGTAGACAAATGAAGATGTGTGTTTCTCATAACAGGAGTGCAGTAGTCAGGTTCTGTGGGGTAAATTAGAGTGTAGTGGTGGGGGGTGGGGGGGATGTATCTTCATGCCTTGTGGTACACGACGACAGACATTACACTTTCTGGTGTGTGTGTGTGTGTGTGTGTGTGTGTGTGTGTGTGTGTGTGTGTGTGTGTGTGTGTGTGTGTGTGAGGGATTATCTCATGGCAGACGAAGACAGTAGACTTTTGACGGGGGGGTAACTTAAAAAGAGCACAGTACAGTAAAAGGAGATCTGTGGCTTTTTTTTGTCCTGGTGGTGATGGTTTGTGTGTGGGTATGTGTGTGGGGGGTGGTTTGGGAGCTACTGAATGGTAGAGGTGTGAGGGAGTGTGTGTGTGTGTGTGTGGGGGGGGGGGTCTGCTATATTTAAACGTTTTTGAACACACATATAAAATAGTTGTTGTCTTTTATTCTATAACATATACTATATACACGTAAGAGAGATAAAGGGTTTGCTATCATTAGCTTAGTGGTAGCATGGTTGTTCAATGGACATCTGTCTGTGTGTGCGTGCATGCATGCGTGCATGCATACATGTGTGTGTGCCTGCGTACATGTGTGTGGGTGTGTGCGTGTGTGTGTGTGTGTGTGTGTCTAAGAGTGGTGTGAAGAGGGCAGGCCTTGGGCTCCAGTGCAGATTAAGTATAGCCATTTAATTAAAACTGGGACAGCACACACACAGACAGTTGCAAGAGAACATGGCCTATAAACTCAGCCAATTATGCCAACCCTCTGTGTGTGTGTGTGTGTGTGTGTGTGTGTGTGTGTGTGTGTGTGTGTGTGTGTGTGTGTGTGTGTGTGTGTGTGTGTGTGTGTGTGTGTGTCTGTGTGTGTGTGTGTGTGTGTGTGTTCGTGCGTGCGTGCGTGCGTATGTGCGTGCGCGTGTGCGTGCGTGTGTGTGCGAGTGCGCGTGTGTGTGGAGTGGTTGTGTCGATATGTGAGTGTGTGTGTGTGTTTGTGTCCGAGCGCCCGTGTGCATTCGTGCATGATGTGCACGGGTATATGCGTGTTCGAGCTCATTCCCCAATGCATAAGAGTCTGATGACCACTCACCCTGAGCTATAGAGCTCAAGTACAGTCATCTTTAACACCATCGTGTACATGATATGAAGACAGTGTTTTAGACTTACACAGCCAGTCAATAACATCGGAAGTTTAGGATGCATGTCACTCAGTCCACTAGGCAACATATGAAGGGTTTTGTGTCCACCATTTTTTACTTTTGCATTTCATTATTGGAAATGACTGTTCAGAGGTCCTATCACCTATTTGTGATATTTTGCCATTCAAATATTTTGAGAACATACTTTTAAACATAAACTGTCTTTTGCAATGTAATGGAATGCCCAATACAAAAACTTTGCTTTCCCAACACTCTACAAAATCGAGATACACCGTTTTGCAAATCAACTCAACATATAGCCCATGCAGGTTAGTTTCCAGTCAACACAACACCAGTAGAATGGATTGCTTTTACATCATTGTAGCTGTTACACTAAAATAACCATGAAATCACTTTGGGTTTTGAATTTTGGACATATCCCAATACATAAGGGGGTAGAGACTATGACAAGTTTGTTTGCTGGAAAGAAACACTAGTAGTGAGTGACCAACTGGCCATTATACGAAGTTAGATATTGTCAGTCATGTAGCCTCTTACTGAAGATGTAACAGCATTGCTATGACATTACAGAGAGCCTTAAGTAACATATTAAGGCATAGCCATTACAATTTTGGTGACAGCAGTGCTTAATTTGAGGGGGAGCAAGGGGGAGCTAGCTCCGGAACCTCAGACAAGAGCTCCGGAACCTTGGATGGAACCTCATGGAAATACATCACAGATCCCCCTCGGGGGGTAGCCACCAATCCTCTGCGCTCCAGGACCTCCTGCTTGACAAATTAAGCACTGGGTGACAGTAAGGTTATAACATAGACTGTGCACTAAGGGGTTAAGCAAAATGACATGAGTGGGAGTGATGATGTTAACAGACATTGTCTCCAGTCTGGTTCAGCCAAAAATCGCAAAGCCGAAGGCCAAAGGCTGATCATCTTGACCATGAGGGTCATATTGCTTTATGCAACAGTTTGATTGCCAAAAACAAAAATACCAAAATACATTTTGAATGAACAGATGTCTATTAGTGATCTTCGTCATTAGTTGGTAAACTTCCCCCGCTAAGTCAAGTAGTTCTGAATTGACAGATTGTGTGGTTGCTATGCAATGGGAAGCTGACAGAGCCAGCCCTCAATGTTCCATGAAACCTTGTGTGATTTGCGCATTTTTCGTGTGAACTGCGACCAGACTTAGCCTACTGAGATGATGCATGATGCATGTGAACATTTTACAACTTTGCTCCCGAGACATTCTCAAGCAAACATTTGGTGTGAGTGCGTATCTGAGGACGAGGTCTCTTTCTCTCTCCTCCCTAATAAACCTACTACACAGCGTAGGCTATTCCAGTTACAAGCGGACAGAATTTTAAATTGCATGGCACCCGATACCTTGCCAGATGCCTACTTTTGTAGGCCTATACGGTACATTGATTTGCACTTTTCTGTGGATGGCAAGCTTGCTGATAAAGCAGTGCCATTAGCTGTGTAAGTGCATCTGTCCCGCGTCCTTACTGCTCAAAATCTCAGCATAGCGGTTCTCACACACACTCTCCGACAAATCAACATCTCTTCTCCTTATGTCACATTTCTTGTTTTGTGTAGAAATAGTATATGCACTTTTATGATGACCCGATGTCCTGCTTGTTTTCGGCCTCTCACACTTTCTCTGCTGTAGCCCGCACACACACACACACACACACACACACACACACACACACACACACACACACACACACACACACACACACACACACACACACAAACACACACACACACAGTATGATTCATTAGCTACCCAGCGGCAATGCTCATTAACCATTAAGAAATAAAGGGTGGTGCCCATAAGACGAAGGATGCAGTCGTACCCAAATGCAGTCATCCCAAAAGCCCCCTTGACTGAGAGGTCAGGTGTTTTGGGTTCCTGGACAAACAGTAGCCTAATTTGTTGTTGTGTAGTCACTGCCACATGCGATGGGGGCAGAGGGAAACAGTACATCCACTCAGTCAGTCATCCATAACACCAGTGATTCTCAAAGTGTGGTACGGGGACCACTGGTGGTCCGTGACAGAGCTCAGGTCATCTGCGAGGGGACTTCTACATTTCCAAGACAAGGTAGCAGACAAGTTAGCTATATTTGAAACATAATTACAAAGCAAAACATCGCTGGAGTCATATTTTCAACACAATAAGACAGGCTCCTATTGCCCCTTTTTATTGCCTTACCTGTAAATTTCAGGGTTATCTACACTGCCGTGCAAAACAAGAACGCAGTAGCTCAAAATGGTCGAAAACATTTTTATATCGGAAATGGGTTTTAAACTACCTCATTTGTCTTGTGTCCAAAAATGGTGGTCCAACACCGTCCCGTTTTGGAGAAAACTCATTGTGAAAGTGCAAAAATGACCAAAAAAACTTACTGCGGTGTTGGATTAAAGGTTACGTCGTACAAAACAAAAATGCAGTAAGTCGGCGAGTTACTGCTGCTGCATGTTCCAATGGGAATGGTTTGGGAGTAGACAGTAAAACTAGCCAAGAACGCAGTAACTCCTGCAGTAACTCCATTTTGTGGCAGTAATACCACCCAAGAATGCAGTAACTCTGTTTTTTGTGGCAAAAAGACACATAAATGTTGTTTTTTGGGG
>NC_085861.1:20113707-20121207 GCF_034702125.1 Engraulis encrasicolus | reverse complement strand
AATGCACCCCAGAGCGCCAACACACACACACAGAGGTCCTCCTGATTGTCGTCATGGCATTAACTCAGCAGGCTCACACGAGCATTTGCAGCCCGCCTTCTCCCCTCGTCTCCTGTCATAAAGACGGCTTGAATGGCGTTGTAATTCAAAGAACGATGATTGCTTTTTAATATCACCGCCTACAGCTACCCGCTTTTATTGGTTCTATTGCCCTTTTGCCTGAAATTGAATTTCTGGAATTATGTGGGGTTTTTTCCTAGTCTGCACATCTGCTACCATTATCCTAATCAATTCCTTTGACCATTAGCGGCTAGCGACCATTAGCGGGCTAGCGCCTCCTGCTAATAGCTTTAATGGTTACTTTGTCAGACGCGACTTTGGCTCAGCGTGGCACCAGGCTGCTGTGTCATGTCCGGATGAGGTGGTGAACTGTCTGCTTGACATTTTTTTTGAAAGAGTGATACAACACTTTTTCTTCCAGTTCAGTCTCTCTCTCTCTCTCTCTGTCTCTCTCTCTCTCTCGCTCTCTCTCCTTCTCTCTCTCTCTCTCTCTCTCTCTCTCTCTCTCTCTCGCATTTTCTCTCCATTGGTGAGAGTGCATATTTGAAATGCATACTTGAAAGAAAAAGAATCAAGAATGGAGAATAATTGAACCAGCAATTGAGCTCTGGAATAACAATATGCAGTATACAGCATGGCTCAAGGGAAAAACACACGTGTAGTCGTAGACATTAATTCAGAGAGCTGAAGCAGTGTGCTTGTTTTAACTGTAAGCGTAGACAGACGGAGAAAAGCACATGGCGGTTGAAGTGTCGATCATTTGTAACGGTTGGAGAAGTTGTCAGAACAAGGTAGGCAATAGAAGGCAAATCACACATATTACTCTGTCACATACTGTATTCGTAAGATGAACCCAAGCTGCAATGGCTGATGGGAGTGTGCTTGGTTCTGTGGACTACGATACCATACCAGGGCGAATACAGGAAGAGGAAGAGTTTTAGTTTTTTTTAACAGAAGTTCACCGTAATCTGAGTTGGTGAATATGCCTATTGGACTGAGACGAGAAGTGTTTCTTCTTTCTGATTAAGGAGATACATTCCAAAATAATAAACTAATGTGGCAGAGGATACATCAGATATCTTCCGTTGTGGTAGAGCACTACAACACATTGTACATAGCCTACTGTATGCTCATGTGGACTGCGTGTGTTCACGTTTTTGTGTGTGCGAGTGTGTCTGTCTGTGCCTGTGTAGTAGATATTGTGTGTGTGTTATGTAGTAGGTGTGTGTACGAGTGTGTGCGTGCGTGTGCGTGCGTGCATGCGTGTGTGTGCCCCGTGCTGTCTTGTGTTGGCCAGCCTTTCAGGTAGCAACAGTAACACACTATAGTGTAGACCATGGGCCTTGTACTTGGAACCTGTAATGCAGAAGAGATAGATACTACACTGAAACCATGACGATGATGTGGATGAGGAATGCCCGTGCCAGCGCGCCACAATCGATTACGCCATAAATCTCACTGACAAAACGACAATAAAGCGAAGGAGTCTGGAATGAAATCCAGATAAATAGACAATGAAAAGAAAATAAAGGCAACAAATACCGTATGTCATCCCCCGTCTGTTTGCTCGTTCGTCCACATTGAGGTCTCCCTATAAGCTCATAACTCCTGACAATTTGTCAATTGTCTCCGCGTTCTCCTCCGAGGGATAAGATTGGCTGTATCCCTTGGTGACCAATACCACCCCCCCAATTCACCCCCCACCCCCTCGCCCACACACACACACACACACCCCCCTATGATAATACACACCCCTCCCTCCATGATATCATCCTGGCCATGTGACAGCTACCAATGCGGTGGGATTATAAGGGGATGCTGTGGCCAAAATGTCCAGTGGCTGGCTTTGTGTTTGTGTATCTGTGCCTGTGTGTGTGTGTGTGTGTGTGTGTGTGTGTGTGTGTGTGTGTGTGTGTGTGTGTGTGTGTGTGTGTGTGTGTGTGTGTGTGTGTGTACGAGTCAGCGTGTTCATTTGACTTTGCACAGTCAGATCACAGTGCCATTGTACAATATTTGTTTGTGTGTGTGTGTGTGTGTGTGTGTGTGTGCGCGCTATGCGTGTGTGTGTGTTTGCAGTCAGATGACAGTGCCACTGTACAATATGACGCTCAAATGTGCCAAGTGCGGCGTGATATCGTCGCCTGATGTGTCCTCCACCGCTACCAGTAACGCCATGTTAGTCCGGCTAATTAT
Source organism: Engraulis encrasicolus (assembly GCF_034702125.1). Lineage (NCBI taxonomy): Eukaryota > Metazoa > Chordata > Actinopteri > Clupeiformes > Engraulidae > Engraulis > Engraulis encrasicolus. The sequence goes on along the minus strand of NC_085861.1, from coordinate 20,118,954 downwards.
CTCTAATTCTCTTTCTCTCACACTCTCTCTATGTCTCTTTATATCCATCTCTGTCTCTGTCATTCTGCCCATAATTCATTTATTTTGTCTCTCTCGCTCTCTCTGCTTTCATCTCTCTCTCTCTCTCTCTCTCTCTCTCTCTCTCCCTCCCTCCTCTTCCTAAGTCTGCTCTTTCAATCCTTCTCCGTAGTTAAGTGTCTCTCTTTTCCATTCATTCTATCTCAATTCTTCTTTTTTAGCTCTCCTCTCTCTCCCTCACCCCATCCTCTCTCTCTGTATCACTCTCTATCTCTCTCTCTCTCTCTCTTTTTCTGTGCCAGTCGCTTTGTCCTTTTGCTTTTCTTGTTTTTGCCCCCTCCATTTACCCCCGTCCCCTTCCCCTGCCTCCCTCCATTTACCCCCGTCCCCTTCCCCTGCCTCCCTCCACCAGGCTTCTGTGTGTCATGCAGAGTGTGTGACAGCAAACGGCCTCACACTGTCTAAACACCCGCTGTGTGTGTGGGTGTGTACATGTGTAATTACGTGTGCGTGTGTGTGTTTGTGTGTGTTTGTGTGTGAGAGAGTGAGAGACAGAGAGAGAGTGTGTCAGTGTATGTCAGTGTACAGGGAGTGTTTATATTTCTGTGTGCCGTTGTGTTGTGTGTGTGTGTGTGTGTGTGTGTGTGTGTGTGTGTGTGTGTGTGTGTGTGTGTGTGTGTGTGTGTGTGTGTGTGTGTGTGTGTGTGTGTGTGTGTCATATGATGTTCTTAAATTGTGAGTTGAATTAGCAGGCAAGCTTCTTATTCTGCATTAAACCAGGAAGTGAGAGAAAGCTGATATGATAGGACAGTCGGCATGTCTCAATTGGAGAACTTGTTCACTTCGGGCACAATGCTTTCAGTGCGGGTGCTCACACTGGAAGTGCACTGTAAGTACCCGGATGCTGACCTTTTATGTCCAAAATGCAATAAGTGAATGGTGGACACTGTGCACACTGAACAGTCGCCATGTTGTTTACGTAACGAATGAAATGTGACGTTCGGTTCAGAAGAAGAGTTTTGTCAACAGTCTTATTTCTGTAAGTAGTGTTGACGAGTAATGAGACGACCAACCTCCTAATGTCAAGCCAAGTATTGTATGCAACACAGCTATCATTTGGGGTGAAGAAAATGCAGATACAAGCACCAGAAACTATGTAATATAAACACTAGCCAAGCAATATTTTGGTGAACTAATGCTATGCTAATCCGGCACTTCCACGACACTACACACTGAATACCTCAGTGCACTGTGTGCACTATGCACTAAATGCTCTGAAATATGTCCATCATTTGAGACACACCATATCTGGATTGGCCACATGGCATACAGGTGGACTGTTGATGATTTTGGCCTGGCCCTCCCCTCAATGATTATCAGTCCTCATGCAGCTACAGCAGGCCTCTTCGAGATGGTCAGATATTAATAAAGTACATTAGCTGTCATGGTAAAAAATACAGTAGCTTGTATGGCAGACTCACATTTTTTCAAAGGCTTCATTGTCTCTCTTTATGATAGGTGAACCGGTGTTGGCTAAAATGCAGACCAGATTTTTCAGCTCAGCCTTGAGACGCACTGAAAGACACACATACACCTCCACACAGGAAGTGATGTCACTGTTGCGCAAAGGAACATGTACTCTATAGTACCGTCTATCAAACCATACTACAGATTGTGTGTGTGTGTGTGTGTGTGTGTGTGTGTGTGTGTGTGTGTGTGTGTGTGTGTGTGTGTGTGTGTGTGTGTGTGTGTGTGTGTGTGTGTGTGTGTGTGTGTGTGTGTGTGTGATTGTGTACGCACGTGTTGTCATGATGGAGTTGAGTATTTTCAGCAAAGAGTGAATAGGCCCGTCAGCCATCCCCACTAAGAGGATACATTAATAATGTGTCTTCTACAGCATTTGCGGAACCGAGAAGTGCTCAGACAGACACAGACACACACACACGCACACACGCACACACGCACCCACAAATGCATATACACACTCATGTACACTCAGGCACAAGAGCATAGAAGCAGTGTGTCATTAGCTGGAAGAACTAACACACACACACACACACACACACACACACACACACACACACACAAACACACAGCACCGCTGTAGCTGTAGCGCTGTAGCGGTGTGTGATATGCAGAGGGGTGCAGGCAGGGTGTTTAGATGGTAATGAGTGCTGCCTTATCCTAGCTGTCTGCCAGGAGCAGGTCATGATGTGCTGCGCTGTGCTGTGCTGTAACCCGGTGTCCTGCTATCTAAACATCACCCCCGTGTCTGTGCCGTCGATGCAAATGAGTGTTGCAGTGTTCTTACAGGCCGGAGAGCACCGCACGCTGTAATGGCTGCGGATGGCTGGCTGGCTGGCTGGCGTTAGTTTATCTCAGGTGTTATATCACCAGACATGCTGGCTGTCCAATTGGGATCCTAATGGCCCTACTTTGCACACCCGCTATTAGTGGAGGAGGCTGATGCTTAACAAGACAGGACATCAGTTGGTCATACGGTAGCTCTGTGTGTGTGTGTGCGTGTGTGTGTGTGTGTGTGTGTGTGAGAGAGAGAGAGAGAGAGAGAGAGAGAGAGAGAGAGAGAGAAAGAAAGAATGTGTGTGTGTTTGTGTGAGAGAGATAGAGACAGAGATAGTGTGTGTGTGCATGTGTGTGGGGGTTGTATATGAAAGAGAAAAAAAGATAGAGAGAGAGTGTGTGTGTGTGCGTGTTTGTCCTCTGTCTTTGTTTATAGGTATGAATAAGGCTTTATAGTAAGATATAGGCTGTAGCACTAGTTATTAGGGACAGCCTGAGGAGGTACCTTACCCTTACTGGTTGCCTTTAGAGAGGGCATTACCTCTGGCCCTTCAATTTCCCCTGAACGCCCCGACGACCCCACCCTACCTCCTTCAAAAATAAAAACCACCCCCACCCACACACACAAACCCCTGTTGGCCCTACTGTATGCTACCTTACCTCATGCCTTCACCTTCCCTAATTTACCCCTCCCAACCATGGATGCCTCTGGGGGCGGGGTGGGGGGGGGTACAGATTTTAAAGGCCCACGCACTGACAAGGGACCTTAAGGGGGCCCAAAATTCGAATCTTTCATGGGGCCCAGCATTTCTGGCGGCGTCCCTGCAGCACACCAATCCTGACACTTATCTCCCTTATCCCACGCTTTAACCTTGCCAACACTATGCCTACAATACCCTCAGACACTGACCCTCCTTCCCATCCCAACTCGTCAATTTCTGACTACATTTGACCAGACTACAATTTTTGACATCTAAGGTATGCCCTTGGAGTCAAAATGTGATGTGTGCCTCAAAGGCGCCCCCTTGTGGCAGCATAACTTCACTGACGGTTAGGGTTAGGGAGAGGTCTAGGTTTAGGCCACCTAGTCAATATGCCACATGGCAGGTATGCCCTCAACATCAAAAAATTGCAGTCTGGTCTAAGGTAGTCAGAAATTGACGAGGTGGGATGAGACTGTGTTGGCCCCTCATGCCACCCTAGCTCCCCTTGCTACCCCTCCCCCTTAATTACTCCCCATCCTAAACTCCTGTGCCCCAGTGCCCAGACTTAGCCCCAATGCCCCACCCCTTCCACCACCCTTCCCTTCCCTCCTGCTTTCTTTGTTTTGCTCTTTTCTTCCGTCTCTGTCTCACATCACCTTCTCCTGCTCTCATCTCTCATTTCCTGTTTTTTTATTATTATTATTATTATTTTATTATTGCACTTTCCGTTACCCATGTGGTTTCTGGCTTATCTTCAAACATACATGCATATTGTATATGTGAGATAAAGCATATAGAAATATGGGCTAAGAAATGTATGTTTTGATACCTGATGTAGACATTGTTTACAGAGCCTATGTTTAATTTTGAATGTATGTTATTATATGTATATGATATGATTAATACACTGTATTTTGCAATGCTGTGAGCTATAACCGTCAGGGCGGCATGCAGATTAGATGCAAATCCTTCAAACACTGATTAGATAATCAAGTGAATATATTAAGTGTATGTAATGCACTGATGAGCAAGTGATTTTTGGTTATGTTTGACCTAATTTTGCATAATTATATTCTGCATTATGAATATCATTTGATAGTGAATGAATATCATTTTGAAACAGCTTGCAAAATAGATTTTGGCAATGCCAGCAACACATAGATACAATTTTATTTTTAGTACAACTTGCAAGTAAAAAATGTGGTCACTATAACAATAGAGACACAAACTTACGAAGGATAGATACAAATAAGAGTGTGCCTTGCCCTCTAAGACTATTGTAAGCGTTAGTGTCAGAGTTGGCTGTGCTGACTGCAATTACCCCACCATCCTCTAGGGCGTCGCTGTGGAGCTCGTGTGTGGTACTGCCACTGCTGGCTCTGACTTGGATGTCTGCCGTGTTGGCCATCACCGATCGCCGCTCCGCACTCTTCCAGATCCTCTTCGCTGTCTTCGACTCTCTCGAGGGCTTTGTCATTGTCATGGTGCACTGCATACTGCGCAGAGAGGTGAGGGTCGGACATGTGAACATGTACACACACTCACATGCACACACACACACAAACGCAAACGCAAACACAAACGTGGCATGTTATAGAGGCCATCACCTTTCTTTTCCCTGCTGTCAACTTTTACTCAACTCACAAACACATGCGCACACACAGCTTTCTGTTCATCAATGAAATATCAAGCCCAGTGATTCTCAAACTGTGGACCGTGGCCCACTGGTGGGCCTTGAAAGTATCACAATTTGGCCTTGAAATCTTATGATAATATTTGTGTGTGTGTTGCTGTTGACTATTTATTTGTTTATTGTTTATCAGAGTCAAATAGGTAAGGAATCCCTGATCTCGCCAGATCTCCCCTCCATAGCTTCTATTGAGCCGTACTGAGCCTTAGTTGCTGTGCACCCCAAGACTTATCTCTGCGTTTTGTCTTCATTGAACTGATACACACTGTATTGTAGATAGATCCCCTGACTCCGTTCCAAAGCCCGGCACTTACTGAAGCTGAGTGTGTGTGTGCAATTGCCTGTGAAAATGTGAAGATGTTCTTTCTCAGCAAGAGATGCACTGCTAAAGTTGGATGTGTTCAGAGACTATGTGAGGATGGTTAGGTTTGAATACTGCCTCAGACGCCTTTGATTTTTCCCTATTGACTGTGTGTGGCTATGCATGATAATCCATGCTCCGATATCTGTGTCTGGTGTGCACACACTAACAAC
>NC_085861.1:20088707-20108707 GCF_034702125.1 Engraulis encrasicolus | reverse complement strand
AAGAGAGATGCAGAACGAGGGAAGGGAGAGAGAGAAAGGCACAAAGGAATAGAATGAAATGGAGAAAAAAAGAGAGGGAGACAGAGAGAGGGGACAGAAATAGAAACACTGAGAGGGGCAATGGGAGAGAAGGAGGGACAGAGAGAGAGAGAGGGGGGGGGGGAGGGAGAGGGAAGTGGAAAGGAATAAAAACACTGAGAGGGGCAATGGGAGAGAAGGAGGGACAGAGAGAGACAGACAGAGAGAGAGAGAGGGGGTAAGGAGAGAGGGAGGCAAGGAGGGAGGGAGAGGGAAGTGGAAAGGAATAAAAACACAGAGAGGGGGAATGGGAGGGAAGGAGGGAGAGAGAGAGAGGTGAAGGAGAGAGGCAGGCAAGGAGGGAGGGAGAAGGACGTGATGAGTGCAGTGTATAAAGATAGGATGAGAAAGAGATCAGCTTTTATCACCACATCAGAACGTCCACAGGCAGGCAGGCAGTGAAGAGACGTCCCTCTCCGTTTGCAATGTTACTGCCAAAGGCTGGCAGATGTTAGCGATACCAGCCGCCATCAGGGCCGGCTTGCCTTCCCTTGTCTTGCCTTCATGCCGTATGCCTGGAAACGCAACATGTGTGAGACTGCTCCTTGGATACTTCATCATCCTGTCTCCATAGAAACCTCGGTTTTTTTGTTCTCTGATTGGCTGTCTGGTCATCAGTGACTATTATTGTCGTCGTGTTTGGTTTAGAGTCAGTGAAGCAGCCTCATGACCTGTCTACATGACATGTCTACATGACATGGGCCACGAATGGCCCATTGCCATTTAATCCATTGAGACACTGGGATATATAAATGTACTGTTGCTGAATGGCAATGATCAAGTCGTAGTGCATTACTAAAGGCCCTGTGTTATGCCATAGTAGTGTAGAGCTATGGTAGCTAACTTTTAAATGACGTACAGTGTTCTACTGGTGGAACGGCATACAGTACATTATGGGGCTACATGTTGTCTAATGACATGTTTCTCTTGTCATTATTAACCAAACGATGCAATGAAATATCTTCCTCTCTGACTTTCTTTCTCACTTTCTTCTCCTTAACCCTATCCAGACCGGGGGGGGGGCTAAAAGTGCCCGCACCAACTTTGATGTCGTATAACTCCTGAATGACTAAAGCTATGACTACGAAACTTTGTGACTTTTCCTAAAATGAAGTTGGCTACAGTGTGGTACCAAAAGATTAGGTTTATAATTTTTGTTGTTGCCATGGCAACGGTTTTCTGATAGGTACGCCGGACCAAAAATCACTGATGTAAGTCTCATCATCATCACTTTTCATATTTTTTTTACATTTTCATCAGCATCAGACACCCTTGTGAACATTTGAAGTGGTCTGAAGCAAATAATAACCAAAATTGATGTGCATTTCCAAAGTTAGATGGAAAATACATGAATGTGACATTTTGGGCAATAAAAACAGGAAATTACGTCATAATGATGTCATAATATCCAATAATGACACCAAACTGATGTCATTCATAGATCTTTGGCTGAAGATCATCCCCTCCAAGTTTGGTGGTCATACGGCCTTCGGTTCCTAAGTTATGAGGGGGGGGTCAAAAGAGCCCCCCCCCCCCGGTCCCAGGAATGCCAAAAAAGCCCGGTCTGGATAGGGTTAACCTTGGGTACCCTGAGGCTGCCCTGTAGGCATTGAAGGAGTGTTAAATATATCTATCTTTATTCCTGGCACACATTTTCTGGCATTATCCCTGTCGTGTCCTCCTCCTCCTCCTCCTCCTCTCTTTCTTTCTCTTTCTTTCTTTCTCTCCTCCTCCTCCTCCACCTCCTCATCCATCTTCAGGCACTCCGAAGCGCTCATCTCTGCAGAGATTTACTCAATAAAGAAGTGTTCACTCTGTCTTCCTGTCTCTATTCCTCTCAACATCTTCCTCCTCATCCTCCTCCTCCTCCTCCTCTTCTCTGTCTTTCTCCTCCTCCTCTCTCTGTCTTCCTCCTCTTCCTCCTCCTTCTCTTCTCTGCCTTCCTCCTCCTCCTTCTGCCTGTTTCTCCCTTTCCTCCTCCTCCTCCTCCTCAGGCACTCTAAAGTAATCGTCCCTGCAGAGAATTATACAATATCACTATACAGCAATGTACAATATTAACACTCTGTCTTCTTCTCTCTCTCTCTCTTCCTCATCTCCAGCTTCACTGCCTCCTCTCTCGTCTTTATCTCCCCCTCTCCTCCTCCTCCTCCTCCCCCTCCTCCTCCTCCTCCTCCTCCACCTCCACCTCCTCTTCCACCTCCTCCTAAGGCACTCTAAAACACTCATCCTTGCAGAAAACGATACAATATCTTCAGCAATGCACAATGTTAACACTCTTGTCTTCTTCTCTCTCCCTTCCTCTCCTCCTGCTCCACTGCCTCCTCTCTCGTCTTTATCTCCGCCTCCTCCTCCTCCTCCTCCTCCTCCTCCTCCTCCTCCTCTCCTTCTACTCCTCTTCTTCCTCCTCCTCAGGCACCCTGAAGCGCTCGTCCCTGCAGGGTGAGGAGAAGGCATCGTCAGGCGGTGGCCTGTCTTCTCTCCAGAAGGGCTCCAACTTCAACACACTGCCCGCCAGCATGGCCAAGGTGCACCTGCAGGTATGCACTTTACTTCACGCTTTCTATTTATTAGTGTTTCTCAATGTATCAACAAGGTACAAGGGACCAACCAATGTAATATAGCCTAACAGTATAGTATAGCCTAACAAATAATGTTGCATGCTATGAAATACAATACTTTTAACTTTGTTAACCTGTTAAGACATGCTATTACCAGAATGGCAATGACCAAGTCGTAGTGTATTTCTAAAGGCCCTGTGTTTATGTCCTAGTATTGTTGTACTATGGTACTTAACTTTTCAATGACTATTACAGAGTGCCACTGGAGGTACGTCGTGCATTAAGGGGCTACTCTGTACCTAGTAAGTGTACCAAGTAAAGTAAAATAAACATGTAACTTCCCTGCAGAACATGGCGGACTACTCCAGCCACACGTTGACCCTGAGGCGCGATAAGGGTGGCGGTGGCAGCGGGGCCCCCACCCTGGCGGGGGTCAGCACGGAGCTGCCCGGGGCCAAGTCCATCTACATCTGCGGAGACGGGGAGATCTTCAAGCAGCTCGATGCAGACCTGACCCGAGGGGGACCTGGCGGCAGCGGACTGGACAGTGGTCCAGACAGCTCAAACCAAGGCTACATGATCCTGCCCACCAACAACAACAACACCGGCACGCTGAGGCCCAGCAAAGGTGGCAAGGCCCAGGACGACCCGGCAAAGTACAGCCTTAATATCGAGCAGCTGCCCCAGACCAGGCTCATCCACCTGGCCAACCCACCCGGCTCCGAGCCCATCCCAGGCTTTGGGCTCAAGACGCTCCCGTCCGAGAGGGTCAGTGTGTCGTGCGCACCCGAACGCGATTCTCCCGGCCACTCGGCGGGCCAGAACGACCAGTCTCAAGTCAATCACAGCATGACGGAGACCGGGGATACTATGGGGACGGGCGTGATGACCAAGAGCGAAACGGTGTCCACACTATCCATGAGCTCTTTGGAGGTAAGGCATCAAGCTAACTGGTCCTGCACTAACCATCATGTTATGCCTGCACATGTATGCCTATATTGTCATAGCATGCCCTTGCCAGACAGAAGAACTTCAGTCAATAATAGTAAAACATAGTTTAGTAAAACATGGCTAGTTATTTTTCCACACATTGCTTTTTATTTCCTATTTTTCCTTGGATAAAGTTGTATTTTGAATGTAACGTAATGTAAGGCTTCACTGTAAAGTGAAGGTACAGATGTTGATACATTCTTTTTGGACTGTGCCCTAGAAAACACATCCGACACTGGATTTAAGGTGCTCTGACTTATCTTGTTATTTTTGTCAGCTTGATTTTGGCTTTACTGTGCTAAAATCTACTTAATCTGTGAGACTTCTGTTAAAAGCTAAGCTAACACCCCAAAGGAAATAAATGTTGGCTAACGTACATTTGCTCATTAGTAAGGTTTGCTCTGTTCTTACTGAAATTCAATCTGACATTATTTCAGCTATTGATCTTGCTTTTTAGAGAGGGTATTTAGAAAAGGAAGGTGAAGGAGATCGTACTGTATTAGGTTTACTTAAGTATGCTGTCTTTTGTTTGCGATTAATGTGAGGTGAGCACTTTACTTCCGACTTCCGAATAGGCTTGACTCACTTTTGTCACATAGCCTCATAGGCAAATCTGACAGATATTTTGAAAGCTTCTCTAAAAGCAACATGAAATATAGGGCTCATTTGTATTACAGTAATAATTATTACAAATTTGGTGATCAACACGTGCTGAACGCAAACACACACACACACACATACACACACACACACACACACACACACACACACACACACACACACACACACACACACACACACACACACACACAGTATGCATTGTATGTACGCACGTTTATTTACACTGCTAATTCCGTACACAGGTCATGTGCATGTTTTTTTTTTTCCCTCCTCTAGCGCCCCTTTAGGGTCTCTTTTGTAATGGTGGTGTGAAGCTTATCTGCGGCTTATCAGTAAACACTGACAGGCAGCCCCATTTGGCCCCTGCGAACAGATAAAGCGTCCCTCGCCTTGCCCTGTTAGTGAGTGAGCGAGTGAGTGTGCGAGCGAGCTAGCGGCCGGGAGCGGGGCAGCAGTGCAGTGCAGTTCAGTGCAGTGCTCAGTGAGTTGTGTGGATGTTGATGAGCAGGAATAGAAGGCCCCCGAGGCTACGGGAGATTGAGTTCACCTGCAGGCTGAGAGGGAGAGCGAGAATATCCCTCTCTCATGCTCTCTCTCTCTCTCTCTTGTTCTCTCTCGCTCTTTCTCTCTCAATTTCTAGCTTACTCACTCTCTCTCTCCCTCTCGCTCTCTCTTGCTCTCGCTCTCTATTTCTCCTTCTCTCTTTCTCCCTCTCTCTCTCTCGCTCTCTCTCTCTATTTCTCCTTCTCTCTTTCTCCCTCTCTCTTTCTCTTGCTGTTTCTTGCTCTCTCTCTCTCTCTCTCTCTCTCTCTCTCTCTCTCTCTCTCTCTCTCTCTCTCTCTCTCTCTCTCTCTCTCTCTCTCTTGTCAGTCTTTCTCCTTCTCCAAGTGAGTGAGTGTTGCTCTGCTAATCGAGTGCATGTGTGAGGCTTAATTATAAACAAGCGCCGATCTGAATTATTCATCCGAGCGCTATCTAGGATGCTGTCCTAAATGGTTGTTCATTAACATTTAACGACACACTACCACACACACACAGGGGCACACACACACACACACACACACACACACACACACACACACACACACACACACACACACACACACACACACACACACACACACACACACACACACTCACACACACACACACACACTCACACACTCACTCACTCACACACATACACATAAATGTGTGCACATAATTGTCTGGGGTGGCAATGGCACACACTCGTGACATACACTCAAGGTGTCGGGCCGAAGGAGACTGGTTTTAGAGATGAACACCTGACCTCCTAAATGCAAAATGCAACAGTCACAAACACACACACACACACACACACACACACACACACACACACACACACACAAACACTCGCACACACACACACACACACACACACACACACACACACACACACACACACACACACACACACACACACACACACACACACACACACACACACACACGCTGAGGGAGAGAGCTCCCTGCCTCTGTTCTCAATTCATCTCAACTTTCTGCACTGTCATCCCACCTCATAATACACACATTTTCACCTCCTCACACCTCCACGCCTCCTCACCTCCTCACTCAAACCCAATTTCACATTGGTTGGAAGGCCTTTCACACTACGATGATTAATAGTCACAGACACTCTGGGAAGTCGAGAACTTTTGAAACTTTGAATGTTGTTTGAACATTCATGAATATATATTTGAAAAGACCTTCGATTTGTCAAGCGTTTTGAAAGGTAGTGTTACAGGTTTTTTTTTGCTCTAAAATAAAAGTCAAGAGAGTGTAACTGCAGATTTATTTGGCAGGATGTGCCTTGTCGAGTCTTAATGTTTGGGATGGAAACCTTTCATCTGACATGGGCCTACAGCAGCGCGAGCCAGGCACACAGCCAAATATGCCAGCTATACACCCCCCCCCATCCACATACACACACACACTACAACTACCAAATTAACTGCTACACCACCCCAACACAACACACACACAGACACAGACACACACACACACACACACACACACACACACACACACACACACACACACACACACACACACACACACAAAGAAATACCAAAACTGCTTGCCCGAGCCTGCCCCCCAACTCCTCAGCCAACAACCCTGCACTACAGTCTGACATGGCCCCACAGCAGGGCAGAGCCACCGCCGAACACAGCCAGACCTGCTTGCCAACCCCCCCCCCCACACACACACACACACACACACACACACACACACACTCACACACACACAATAACCACCACACCCTTAACCCCCTTCCTCTCCCTACCTCAACTGAAGTCAGTCCAGAGCCCTCTCAAAAGGTCACCGCACCCCTCAACCCTGCCAACCCCCCATACACACCCCAAACCTGTCACGGGAGACCTGCCCCCCCCATACACACCCCAACCAAAACCTGTCACTAGTACCCATTTGATTCCCCCATGGGCCGACACCCACCCCCTCAGCCTCCCTTCAGCCTCCCTCAATCCCCACCAACACCCCCCGGACATCAGGCCGGTCCCTGCTGGCTCTCGGCAACCAGACGCCATCCCTCCACTCCCATAATGCTTAGAGTTCTCTTGTGTAGCGCGCCGTGGAGACAGGAAGGTCAGGCATCTTCGCCTCGCCGACGCACCCCAACGGGGAAGAACCCGGCAAAAGGTCATTCGGTCACAAGCTGTTTCATCCAGCTCGGAGCCAAAAACCAGGGTCAACGGAAGACAAATAGGAAATCTCAAGCCCTAGTTTTTTTTTGTTCCCCCACTTGGCTCATGTGTTATTTAGGCAGTATTAGCCCTCTAGCAGTACAAATGCATTAGTCAGCATAGAAGAGTATGTCTAAAATGTCAAGGGATATATCTTCATGCTGTAACAGTTCCTACAAAAAGGGATTTTCATAATTTAGCTTGACATGTTTCGACCGACATGGTGTTCGTCAAGTATGAAGAAGAACGGACAGCCATATTTAACATCACATCCTGTGTTTTAAAACTGATCAAGGTGTGCTTCGTTAGCCAGGCTGTGCCACTCCTTGTGACGCAACACCTTCAGCATTGCTTCTCGTCTGGCCAAGAGCAATGCAGATGTTGTTTCTGAGCTCCCGAAAAAACGAGAACTCCTCCCACTGTTTCGGGAATCAAACAACCATTAGCAACCTAAGGGAGGTGGGTCAACCATGCTGTTTGGGAAATGGTAATTGTTATGCTCTTTGTCAGACCAAGTATCGAAGAGATTTGAAAGTCAATGATAATCAGGCTAGTGCTTCGTTGCAGTTTTACAATGACTTAAGTCCATAATATAAAGGTATATGGATATTCCCATTTTAGTAGCTATTTAGTCAGTAGAACATCAACATTTAAGAGCCGTCAGCCCAACCTCATAGCTCCTGTCCAGCATTACCAGGTATGTGTCACAACGGATAGAGATGTTCTCTCCCACACAGACGAGAAGCAGAACATCTGAGTGGGTGTGTGGCCTGGCCTTCTAAGTCACATGGTAAAACATCCTTTTTATTTTTTCACTTTGTTTTGTTTAGAGACGGAAGTCACGCTATGCTGAGCTGGACTTTGAGGTAATTTGTTTTTCTCATTCATAATCACTCACTTCTTTATTATTTTTACTGAGGATTTTCAATTTCAGGCTCACAAAACAGCCGCCATTTTATTTATTTACCGAAAATGGTGTGCATCAGAAAATCACTATAGTAGTAGTTCTTGGAGTAATTCATGAAATCAGCTGTTAAGTCACCATAGCATTTCCACTCATACCAAGGGTTGTTATACTTCACCATGTACCACTGCCTTAATTTTTTAGCACAGTAGAGTTGATTGTTTGAACATTACATCTGATTACCTCACCGGGATGCTTTTCTCACCCTTCTCCATTTGTCATGTTTTGTTTTCATTTTGTTTTGTTTTTTGCTTTGTTTTTTGTTTGTTTGTTGTTGTTGTTGTTGACGTAGAAAATCATGCACACACGCAAGCGGCACCAGGACATGTTCCAGGAGCTGAGCAGGAGGCCGGCACACGCAGATAGAGAGCCCCCTGGTGGCGACTCCAAGGCGGGCAAGAGGTGGAGCGTGTCCTCGGGAGGCAGTGACAAAACCAACATGAGCGTACGTGTGTGTGTGCGTGTGTGTGTGTGTGTGTGCGTGGGTGTGCGTGTGCGTGCGTGTGTGCGTGTGTGTGTGTGTATTTGTCTCTGCACATCACACCACATCACTCCAACCAAACCCCACTTGTTGTGCATGTGTGTGTGTGTGCGTGTGTGCGGTAGTTTGTGTGCTTACCAGGCTTGTACGAAATTCCGAATGGAAAGAATTTCAATTCAAAATAATGCCATAATACGAACACTAGGTGGTGCCATTACCTTGAATTTCTCTGAATTTAATCTACACCACCCATTGAAAGTACATAGAACACCACCACCTAGTGTTCGTATTTTGACATTACTTTGAATTGAAATTCTTTCCATTCGGAATTTCGTACAAGCCTGGTGTGCGTGTGTGCGGTAGTTTGTGTGCTTACATGTACGTGTGAATAGCAAGTGTCCATGTCTCCGCCCCTCACGACAAACCTAACCGACTGCACTCCTCATGTTGTCCGGTCGTGCCTTGTTTATAAGTGTCCCCCTTGCTTACTTTGCTTGCTTTCGCTTGCTCGCCACGCTGTCCTGTGGTGTCCAATGACGACTGGGTCATGTGGTCTTCCAGCCATATACTGCTGAGTCACGGAGGGCTGAGCAAAACGTTCCGGAGAGTTCCATGCACCTGGGCCAATCAGCTCAAGTTTCTATTGCTTTCTGTTGATTAGCCTCTGTCTCTCTGTCTCGCGCGCTCTCTCTCTACCTGTCTCTCTCTCTGTATCACTCCCTGTATGCCTTGCCCCCGTCTCTCTGTCTCTGTCCAGGTCTCTATCTATCTCTCTATCTGTCTGTCTCCCTCTCTATGCCTCTATCTGTCTATCTGTCTCTCTCTCTCTCTCTCTCTCTCTCTCTCTCTCTCTCTCTCTCTCTCTCTCTCTCTCTCTCTCATACATACACACACACACACACACACCCTATCTATATATATATTTCTCTCTCTCTCTCTCTCTCTCTGTCTCTCTCTCTCTCTCTCTCTCTCTCTCTCTCTCTCTCTCTGTCTCTCTCTCTCGCTCTCTCTCTCTCTCTCTCTCTCTCTCTCTCTCCACGTTTGTATTTATCGATACACCATGTCAATGGCTGTGTCTGCAGTATCTACTGACCTGTGTCCTGTCTCCCAATCCCCCGTCTGCATTACTGCTTATGATTATGAGGCTCTTGGAGGGACAGCACTGTTATCTGATGTCTCTTCACTGAGCACTGTGTGTGTGTGTGTGTGTGTGTGTGTGTGTGTGTGTGTGTGTGTGTGTGTGTGTGTGTGTGTGTGTGTGTGTGTGTGTGTGTGTGTGTGTGTGTGTGTGTGTGTGTGTGTGTGTGTGTGTGTGTGTGTGTGTGTGTGTGTGCATACGGGCTGGCCTGCATGCGAGCGTGTGTGTCTGTATAGATGTTCTTGTCCTCTCCTTTCACTGAACACTAGCTACAAATGATTCTAAAATGTACTGTATGTATTTAATTCTCATCACCCAGAACAGACATTTTTCGTCAGCCGTGTCTGGAGAACATTGTAAAAGACTGAGTACTCTACAGATTTAAATGTATAGCTGAGGAGATTTAAACAAGTGAAACACTTACTGTAATCCCCCTGTGCATTTTGAAAGGCACAGAAGCATAGGTGTTTCTACTCACACACACCCACACACACACCTACCGTACAAAACAAAGTCACCAGACTAATCCAGAGTATTACAGTAAATCAATTCTGTCATATCTGTCTCTTCACTGAATCTGTTTCTCTCTCTCTTTCTTTCTCTCTCTCTCTCTCTCTCTCTCTCTCTCTCTCTCTCTCTCTCCCTCTCTCTCTCTCTCTGTATGTGTCTCTGTACATCCATTCCATTTTGCCTCTCCCTGTGTCTTCTGTTCTGTCTCCTCCCTTGTTTCCTTCTGTCTCGCTCTTGTCATCCATCACTCTCTCTCTCTCTCTCTCTCTCTCTCTCTCTCTCTCTCTCTCTCTCTCTCTCTCTCTCTCTCTTCATTTCTTTCCTCCAATCCTCTCTCTCTCCACCCTCCCTCTCTCTCCCTCTCTCCCTTCCACCTCCCGTCACCCAACCTCTCTCACCCACCACAGGACAAGCAGCAGACCCCCAGTAAGCGCGTAGGGTGGAAGCCGCACTCTCCCCCGTCGTGGGTGCGTACGGAGCTGGAGCCGCTGGCCGCCTCGCCCCTGGAGCTGCAGACCGTTGAGTGGGAGAAGGTCAGCGCCACCATTCCCCTGGTGGGACAGGAGCTCATGGACCTGCAGACAGAGGTGTGAGGGAGGAGCTCAGACGAGGGAGCGGGGGAGAGAGAGGGAGGAGTAGGGAGGGAGGAGGTGTAACGAGGGAGGAGCCTTGAAGATGATCATGGACCTGCAGACAGAGGTATGAGGGAGGATCTCAGAGGAGGGAGAGAGAGAGGGAGAGAGAGAGAGGAGGTGTGGCGAGGGAGGAGTCTTGAAGATGATAGAGGCGAGGGCTGTTTCATTCAATCCTTAGTGAAGGAGATAGAGGGGAGGGGAGGGGAGTGCCAAGGGGAGTCTGCCACCATGCCTCTGCTTCTCCTGGCTGATTACTGATAACTCCTCATCCAGCTCCTTCTTCTGTCTTACTCCTCATTCTGGCTCCTCCTGTTCCTCCTGCAATCTCTCAACTCCCAATCCCATTCGCCGCCCACCCGAGCCCCAACCTCCACACTCAAGCACTCACCTCGTCCTCGGTACATCACTAAGAAGGACGACACTCCACTCTTGACGCATGGAGGGATGTTCTCTTCACGATCTTCACAGAGACAGAGGGAATTCAGTGTTAGCGTATATGTGTGTGTGTGTGTGTGTACTGTGTGTGTGCATGTGAGAAAAAGAGAGAGATTGATAGCGAGAGAGAATGTGTGACAGTGTGAGTGAGTGACTGAGAATGAGTGACAGTGACTGTTAAAGCAATGACAGAGAAAAAAACAGGTACGCTCAGTTTACTGTCGTTGGTGACTTTTTGTAAATGGTAAAAAAAGAGAAAAAAATCATAGACAGTAATAACATTTTATTTTCTTATGTAAAAGAGGAATAGGACAGTTCATAGGACAGTCACTTGAATCACTTTTTTATTGTTGGTCCCCGTGTCCCATTCGCTTTTCGACGTTGCCATGGCATCCCAGACACTTGATTAGCTGGCTAGCTGGCCATGGGTAATGATCATAAGCAGCACTGAGACTTGAGAGTTTGGTCACCCAGGCAACTGTGACACCGGCCCCCTATCACGCCCCTCGAGACGACTGATGTCGGGGGCCAATCACCATTCTACGACACCTCCGACAACTCTGAACCTGCTCCAATTACGAGAAACGACGGAATAACCTGGGACTTTGCCCGTGCATGCGGGTTCAAGTTATTTTTTTAAAACGGTAGCAAAACAGCAGAAATTGTATGTCGACAAGTTTATTCCTTGTTATAATCCGCCCCACTCCCCCATCCACTATGTTAACTTTGTCAGTATGAGTGCTGTTGTTGTTGGAGTTATTTCACTGCGGCCATGCCAGTACTGCTACTACTATTACGTACTATGTATTGCCAACCTGCCACCACCACCTCCTCACCTGTGTTGGATATTACCTGTCCACGGACAAACACCTGTGACCTGTGATTAAACAGCACCTCCTCTGCCTTCTACCCCCCTCCCCCTCCCCTCCTCCCCCTCGGGCCCCTCATCCCATACAGCTGCAAGGGGCAGGGAGAAAAAAACGGAACTGCCTCCCTATCACAGACCGAGCTCACTGCAAGTGACATACAGTAGAGAACAGAGTTTGACACTCTCCCTATCTCAGAGACCACTGCAAGGGGGGCATAGAGGACACAGTTGAGAACATAGTCTCTCCATCTCATACAGCTGCAAGGACACACAGAACAGAGCAACTGGGCAGTGGCCCTTCATACAGAAACCACTGTAAAGGGTGTGGACAACAGAGTTGAACAGTGTCCCCATCCCCATCACAGACAGCCCACTGCAAGGGACACAAAGACCAGAGTTGGACTCTGTCAGTTTCCCATTACACAGCCCCATGCAACTGCTAAAGGCACAGGGTATAAAGTTGACCTGTTCTCCACTGCCACTGGGCTCAGTGAAAGATGGGGAAATGGGACACTTCGGGGCACCTGAAGCACGGTTGGACGTATCACCACTGCACAGATAGCTAAGTGGCCTTGGGGAGGGGAAGGCATCTGCGCCAGTCTCCATGCGGGGACGAGCTGGAATAGATAGACTGCCATTGGCACGGTGTCCCTGCAGCACTGGTGGAGCCTGCTGTGGCCGTGTTGCAACCTTGTCTCCCCTTCACCTGTCTGCCTCGCTGCCTCTCCAACTCTCCAACTCTCCACCTCTGCCCTGCCGCACCTGCTGTGGTGTGGAGAGACCAGGTGCACGCAAGGTGATAGTGTCCGTGTCGGAGCATCTAACCGGGGGAACCAGAGGGGACGCCCTGCCCCAATGGACACTACTGTGATGTCAGGAGTGTCTGATCGGAACACAAGTTGAGTCTGTTCTTACAGTAGGACAGTCTGTGTACTGTACTTACAAAAATGGGTCCATTTTGCTAAAAAGATGGTCACGGCTATGTCAATGCTTACCGGCCAACCAGAGAGCCATGCTGGCACATTTATGGCAATGAAGCTCTTCATCACTCTTGATGTGTTTCAACTGAACAGTGAGGTATTATTTCACAACGTAAAGGGGCAGTAAAGGGGTGTGCATGGTGGTCAGGACAGGTCTGTGCACATTACAGTTGTATTATCCCAGACTGGTGCATACGGTACTTATGATGAGAGTAGGGCTACACTTGTTAGTAGTATGTCAAGAGTTGTGACGGAAATCCAATAATGGAGAACATTGACTAAGAGCAATGAGATGAATTCTAACCTATATATATATATAAAGAAATACAGTGTACTTTGTAGAGGGGCTGCAGACAAGACAGTATGGGTCTGTAGTTGTGGTTTTGGGATTGCACACAAGGGAAGCACAATACTCCAATGACGTGGGGGGAGTCCTGTTGTACAGCATTGTAATTATTTAAAATAAAACGATAAAAAAAGAAAAAACAAAAAAGAGTTCTACAGAATGAATTTTAGCGTATAAATATATTTCTAACTTGTGCTTGGGGGAACATCGTTATCATCATGATTATAATTGCCATGACGACACTGCAAAGTTCCCTATCTCGTCTCGGAGTTACTGAACTTCAAAAGGGTGTTCTGTAACTTAAATGTATCAGTGTGTGTTTTAATATCACTGACTGTCCCTTATCCTATATGACTTTCCCTCTCTACCCACCCTCCTCAACTTCCTCACTCCCCCATCCCCCACCCCCCCCCACCCCACCCCCCCCCCCCCACACACTTCTCCTCAGTGCCCCCTTTTTTATTTCACTGGGATATCTTCTTTGTTAATGTACAGTTTTCAGAGCACAAAATGAATGTGTCATATTTCTAATAAAAAAAAGTATATCTCTATCAAATATTTCCCAATCTAAAGAGTTTGTGTGTGTGTGTGTGTGTGTGTGTGTGTGTGTGTGTGTGTGTGTGTGTGTGTGTGTGTGTGTGTGTGTGTGTGTGTGTGTGTGTGTGTGTGTGTGTGTGTGTGTGTGTGTAGAGCATGCACCTTTGTACAAGTATGTGTGCAGCAAAACCCTGTTTTAAATCACCTTGATCACATGGCACTACCACCGCAGCAAAACGTGAAACACTTAAGTACAGTAAGCTGCCACCACCCGCAGTCTTCACTTCACTTCAACCCCATATATTTATAGATATATACATGTAAAAAGATACTTACACTTGGACTTACACTCACATGGCATCACAGCAAAACGTGAAACACTCAAGTAAGCCACCAGCACTGCTGTCCTCATTTCAGCCCCATATACAGCTACGTATACAGCCACAGCAAAAAATTAAGAGACCACCTTGAAATTTTCCATTTTTCTGATCTTACTAGTAACAATATTTTCAATTGAAATTCGGAGGAAATTTTGTCATTAGTTTATAGAATGAAACAACAATGTTAATTTTACTGAAATACATGCCAATACGTAGAAAGACCAGAAAAACTGAACATTTCAAGGTGGTCTCTCTATTTTTTCCCGTGGCTGTATATATAGACATATCAAAAGACACTTACACTTGGGCTTGCACGTACACACACACTCCAGTTTGCTGCATTACCCATACACTTAAACTCATACTCTTGTCCTCATCTCGTTCCCTTCTGCTTGACTGGCGTGGACAGGCTCTCACTCCGCATCGTGCGTAATTAAACCAAGAGGCGTGGGCCCCGTTTTTCTTGTTGCCTACACGCTTGATTACAACTTAACGCGCAGAGCAAGGGGATGAGGCCCGACACATTATTTACAGAGTACGAGCAGCAATCCAATCTGAGTGTGCGTGTGTGCGTAGGTGTGTGTGTGTGTGTGTGAGTGAGTTCGAGCGTGCGTCTGTCCGTGCGTGCGTGTGAGTGTAAGAGACAGTGTGTGTGTGTGAGTGTGTGTGTGTTGGAGTGTGTTTGCGAGGGCCCCCAATAACGTGCCAACCCATCGTAAATGCAACAGCGAGTAAATGTCACAACGTTGTTATTAGGATTTAAGGACGCATCATCATCCTGAGTGTTGCGGGTGAAATACTGTCCTGCGACAAATTAGGCAACATTGCCAAAGAGCCTCCCGCCACTGCCAGGGCAGAGCCACCTCAGGGGCTAATTGCCTCAGGTTTTATTTATGAAGAAACACAGCACAAAGACACACACACACACACACACACACACACACACACACACACACACACACACACACACACACACACACACACACACACACACACACACACAAGCACACAAACACACACACACACACACACACACACACACACACACACACACACACACGGAAGCACACAAACACACACACACATACACACACACACACACACACACACACACACACACACACACATAAGCACACAAACACACACACATACACACACACCATGTTTAAATGAACCGTCAACCATTCATTCCTATCTCCTGGCACTTAGCATGACTTATTAGCGACAAATAAATTATGGTGCAGTACAGTACAGTAAACATATTTCCTATAATAATGGGGCCATACCGTAGCAGCAGTGGCCTAATTGGAACTTATTAGGGGGCAGCCATGGCTCACTGGTTAGAGCGCTGGCCTTTAGATCAGAAGGTTGCAGGTTCAAATCCCACCCTCACCAGCACCTTCATCCATGGCTGAAGTGCCCTTGAGCAAGGTACCTAACCCAACATTGCTCCAGGGACTGTAACCAATACCCTGAATCTAAATAACTGTAAGTCGCTTTGGATACAAGTGTCAGCTAAGTGTAATGTAATACTATATGAGTCAACAGGTGGCAGGTTCAAATCCCTACGAGCAGGGGCTGATTATGATTATGATTCCCTGGGCGGGCCCCCATGCAGGGCCGTAACCAGACATGTTCAAATACAGAGGTCAAATACTGTGTGCATTTACTGCACACTGTACTTTTAGAAGGCTTCAAACACTTCAGTCAAACTCTTCAGTTCGCTTTCATTAATCACTGCCTTGAGGATAAATGGGGGTGGCGTATACAGACTGAACTTATCATTGTTGATTATATATCGATTTTCATCATAGATACATTTTACATTATTTTTTTAAAAAATACAGAGGACATGACCTCTGTGTCCTCAATGGTAGTTACGGCCATGCCCCCATGTGGAGAGTGGAGATTCCAAATGTTTTGTTGTGTTTTAGCGAAGATGTTAGAGAGCCGTTGTTGTTGGGGGTTCGGGGGTGAAAATAATATAGTTGTAAAACTTAAAGTTTCAAGACAATATGAGAATAGAAATAGAGATAATATATAGAAAGTGGAAAAGGTGTGAGGGTGTGTGTGTGTGTGTGTGTGTAGGGGGGATGTATTAATACGATTTCCGCTGGCCTAGGGTTACATCACATTTTTTTGTTTTTATAGTTTTCCTTTTTTTCTATTTTTTTATAGTTTCTCTTTTTTTATATCTATTATATATTTTATTTTACTTTCTTTCATTACTCCCAGCATCTGCCCCGCTTTTCACATTTTTTTTTCAAGACAATATGAGAATATAAATATAGATCAATAATGAAGTGTTTTTTATTATTATTATTATTATTATTATTATTATTATTATTATTATTATTATTATTGTGGAGGCTTGGGCTAAGGCTTCAGGGCCCCCTTTGCTTTGGGCCCCTGGGCCTGGGCCTGGTAGGCCTGTGGAGTAATCTGTCCTTGCATACAAGTAGTGCATAATGTAGAGGGTGTTCAGTATTAGCTGAAAATGCCTTTAAAGGGACACTGTGTGAGATTTTTAGTTGTTTGTTTCCGGAATTCATGCTGCCCATTCACTAATGTTACCTTTTTCATGAATGCTTACCATCACCATCAAATTCTAAGTATTCATTATGACAAAAAAATTGCACTTTTCATACATTAAAAGGGGTATCTTCTCCATGGTCTGCCATTTTGAATTTCCAAAAATACCCATTTTTAGCTGCAAAAATGACTGTACTTGGACCATACTAGAAAATATTTGTTTATTACTCAGTTAACTTTCATGTAAAGATGAAATTTGGCAATAAGCAGCCCAGTTTCAATGAGCAGCATAGTTGCAGTACCTTTTTTGACCATTTCCTGTACAGTGTCCCTTTAAGCAAGACACCTAACCCTGCATTGTTCCATGGAGCATAACCAATACCCAGTAACTAAAATAATCACAAGTCACTTTGGATTTTTAAAAAAGTCTCTGTGAAGTGTAATGTAAACTAATGTAAACACTCAGCCTAGCAGCTGGTGGACAAATGAGAAGGGAGTAGATGTTTTGATGTGTTGATGTTTTGTCTCATTTAGTGGGACAGCTGCAGGAAGGGGAGGCGTGCGGGTGCAGTGTGGACATGAATCAACACTGACAACATGGCTCCCGGGACATAACAACATTTATCATACGCAGATGAGCACATGCATTCATTTAGTTTCATAATATAATATTATGTTCTCTATTTAAAAATATATATAACGCAATTACGTTATATTGCTTAAATATGATACCCCCTGATCTTCCCTGTTTGATGATGTAGGCGGCCCTGCATAGGCACACGTACGCGCGCCCGCGCACACACATACGTACGCACGCACGCGCGCGCGCACACACACAAAAAAAAAACAGATCTAAATAAAGGGAAAGGGTGTTCATTTTAAGACAGTCACAGTCATGATGCAGCTGTGAGTGTTGTGATGTGTCAAAGTGACTGTGTTCCTCCTCAGCTGACTCCATATTGAGCTCCTGCACACTTGTTAAAGAATGAGTAACTCACGCTAGTCCCTGGAGTGACATAAAAGCTAATATTAAAGCATGAAATATTGTAATATATCTCTTGACAGTTGGGGCACGAGCACACAGACACACACGCGTGCGCGTGCGCGCACACACACACACACACACACACACACACACACACACACACACACACACACACACACATACTTGCTCACACACACATACTCGCTCACACACTGACAGCCACACACAAATCACACACTTGCTCACACATAGAGTACAGACACAGACACATACACACACACACGCGCACACACACACAAATGAATGCACGAACATGCTGGTGCACACTCAAACACACACACACACACTCTCTTACTCACTCACACACACACATACTCGCTCACACTCACACACACACACACACACACACACACACACACACACACACACACACACACACACACACACACACACACACACACACACACACAAATGAACGCACGGAACATGCTCGCACGCACGCACACACACACACACACACACACACACACACACACACACAAATGAACGCACGGAACATGCTCACACACACACACACACACACACACACACACACACACACACACACACACACACACACACACACACACACACACACAAATGCACGCACCATGTACTGCGCAGGCAGCATCCGCGTGCAGAGGCAGCACAGCATCGGCATCAGCAGTGTGTGCTGTGCACGGCCCTGGATCGCACGCAGGGAAATTGTACACACGCACACATACACACACACACACACACAAATGATCGCACAAGCATGCTCGTGCACACACACGCACATAGACACACATATAACATCTTACAACGTGTGCAGAGGCAGGCCAGCATCAGTAGTGTGTGCTGTGCACGGCCCTGAAGCGCACGCAGGGAAATTGTACACATGGATCAGAAAGACACACATCATTAGTGTATGCCCCCACCGCGGTCTCTAATGAGCGTTTAAGACAGTCTGTGGCAGCAGAACGGCGGGAAAAGGAAAGGGTGTGAGGGTGTGCGTGTGTGTGTCTGTGTCTGTGTGTGGTTGTGTGTGTGCGCGTGTGTGCTTGCGTGTGTATGTGTGTCTGTGTGTGTGTGGGGGGGGGGGGTGTATTAATACGAGTTTCGCTGGCCTAGGGTTATATCACATTTTTTCGTTTTTATAGTTTTCCTTTTTTCTATTTTTCATAGATTCTCTTTTCTATGTATTTTAGATAGTTTTACTTTCTTCCATTACTCCAAGCATCTGCCCCGCTTTCCACTGCTTCTTTTTTCATTTCTGCATAAAATAAAGAATATAAAATATACTACTAGCAAAGGATGTATAAGGACATTATTCGTGTTCATGTAAAACACATACAGCTGGAGGATAACATGCAAGGAGAGCAAAGACTATCAAAGCTGTAATTAAATGAACATCACCCCTGCTGGCTTTGCCTCCATGGTGATGAGTGAATTCTTTATCACCGTTTCATTAATTCATTGGCATTTTAGTTTTTTTATTACAACTACTTCTCCTTAGTGCAATTGCAATGGAAACCAAACAGGCCCAAGTCTGTGTATATGTACCTGTGTGTCGCTAGTCAGAATACATCACATTCGAACACTTACATCGCACATCAGAATATACGTAGGCGAGTGGACTGGAGAAAGACATACATTACCTACAGTAGACAGATACATTCAGCGTTCAGAATTGGGAAAGTTCATTTTCTACAGGAACTAGTTCAAAGTTCAGTTCACACATTTCAAAATGAACTAGTTCGTTCATAGTTAATTATTGTTCATAGTGAACTAGTTCGTTCATAGTTTCCAAAATGAACTAGACATAGTTCTTTTTTGCAAGAGATTGCGAGCTATATTGTTCAATATCATTGGCAAAGCCTATATAAAACCACAGACAGGCATTGATTTTTTTTTAGGAGAACAGTGAAAATATATGTGTTACTGTAGATGTCATTTTATATTATTGGGGCTCTTTTGAAACGTATTTGGATATGTACATACATACATACAGTACATACATACATACAGTACATCATGTAAATTGCACTAATTCTCACACAAACTCACACGTGTATGGGAGGCATTATAGTGTTATGTTCAGTTCAGCACCAGGGAAAATGTCCTCTCCAGGGCACACACGCAAGCATGCACACACACACACCCACACACACACACACACACACACACACACACACACACACACACACACACACAC
>NC_085861.1:20076207-20086207 GCF_034702125.1 Engraulis encrasicolus | reverse complement strand
TGTGTCTGTGTCTGTGTCTGTGTCTGTCTGTGTCTGTCTCCTTGCCCGTGCCTCTGCCTGTGTCTGTCTCCGTGCCTGTGTCTGTGTCTATGTCTGTGTCTGTCTGCCTCTGGACTGTGGACTCCCAGACCAGCTGCCGTTTTTATTATCGTCTTGAAACCTGGGCTACGCTACATGCAAACACACACACACACATACATGCGAAAACCCACACACATACACGTACACACACATGCACACAAACTCATGCACATGCTCTCTCTCACATACACACACGCAGGCACACAAAGGGGTGGTAAAATAGGATAAAGTGGGACTGAGTCATCAAGACCCCCCATGTATAAAAATATGGGGGACTGGGGAATCCATTGGAGTTGCATCCATGGTGGGGCCCCTAATTTGATGCTACACTACTGCAGGCACGCACATACGCACACACACACTCCCATTACACACAGCTGGATGCTACTACCCACACACATAAGATGGAAGCTGTGAAAAAAGGTCACACTGGGGTGTACTGGTAAAACCCTCAAATTAAATTATCTTGATGTTCTGGTTTTGTGTTAAACATCACTAAGCTGGCCGGGACACTTGGTTTGGTTTGGTTTGGTTTGGATTTGTTTTTTAATTGCACTGCGTACACAAAGCTACCAGCAGAGCCGCTAGCAGCTTTTGCCACACCCGGGATAAAGCCATCTGAAAGGGCCCAATACATACTATAATTGAATGGGAATCTAATTCTGGGCCTCCAACTACCTCCCTGGGCCTCGGACAACATACCTGTTTGTCCCCACTCCCCACCCTGTTGACAGGCCAGGCTACCAAACACAGCAAGCGTATGCAAGGATGAGCAGGCTTTTGTCAGAAACTCTGACGCAGTACTGTATGATCAGGGCTCACCATGAGTTTTTTCAATACTCAGCATGTATAGCCTTTATTTGAGTTTGCCACAGTTACCACACTACACATGTCTCCCAAATTGCTACCCATGTGGTCTTTTTTTAATCTAATTTCTCTTTTTATGAAAGATTTCTTTTCTTCCCCTTCATTCACTCCTTCGACTTTGGTGGCTGGCAGAGAATAACGGAGAATTAGTACATGAGCCAGAGGCCAAATTTTCACATATTGGTATCACCTGGGGTGGCAAAGTCTATCAATGTTTTTTGTAATCCTCCATGCCTGAGGGACATTATTTGGTATGATAGCCCTCTGGAAGTGGTAGCTTTCTTATATTTTTACTCACTTTTATAATGACACCCAGTGCATTTCGCAATACATGCCTGTATATGAATGTAGGCGTATGCAAGTGTCTGTGATGATGGTATATGTTTTTATTGATGTTACATCACATGTAGACACCTTAGGGATTTTAAAAATATACAGGTTTGATGGATAATGTACTTTCCTATGAATTATATAAGTCAAAATGTATCCGTCGTACACTTTTTCAGCAATATAATGCAAGGTTAGATTGATGCAGAAGCCTGTAGGAGGGTGGGTCAAATCCCAATGATTGCTATATCATATCTGTAGGGTGTGGGCATTCAGAAAATATATGGGTTTGCTAGTTTAATGTAAATTATACACCTATTTAGGCCCAAAACCTATAACTGTCCAATGGATTTCAATGGAAATCAATGCATTTCAATGTAATGCAAAGCACATTACATAACTAAGGTATAGTGGAATGTAGGAAGTTGTGAGATGCCTCAATGCACATTATATCACATCTACAGTGTATAGACCTAAGACAATATATGGATTGGATAGCTTACTACAAATAACCCATTTTAGACCCACAACTCAAGGCCGTCCATTAAAAATCAACGCATTTAAAAGTATGAAATCTTTAGGACTTTGCAGAGCTTATGTAGGGATAGAGGAAGTTAGGAAGTGTTTAAATGCACATTATGAACCTTTGGAAAATATATGGATTAGATTGCTAAATGCACATAATTCAGGTACTTTAGATGCTGACCATTGAAATGCATTGCAAATGCAAATTCTGCAATTACATTGTAGAACTAAGGTAGAGGAGTGTAGGAAGTTGGGAGATATCACAACACAAATGTCACATCCAGTGGATCTTTAGAAAGCCTACATACATTCTGTTAAATAATCTTTTTTTCAGTCAGTGGGCCAGGACACATTTAGCCTATATTTCTAATAAATTAAAGTGAGGGTAGGCATGTGCTGGAGATGCATGCTAAGATGTCCTAAAATGGGCCAGAGTGCTATCAATACAAACTTGATAACGCTTACTTCTTTACATGAAATGAGATTTTCTTTTGGCAATTTTGTTTTGTTGAACCTCAAACCCATAAGCACTGGTAGTATTGGGTCACCCATGAAGTGAAAAACTGTTGCCTGGTCTCCTTTTATGATATAGCCTACTTGCAGTTATGGAAAAAGTTTCTGACACCCTGTGGATGACTAGTTGATGGGCATGTGGATGTTATTTTCAGAAAGTACTATTCAATGGCTGACCAGGCATATTAGATCTTGATAGAGACCATAGTGTCTTGGTTGCAAAAATGGCTCAACTTGAGTCTACAGGAGGTGGACACTCAAGTGTTTGAAAACAAGATTAATTAGAATTAAAACAAGGCAAGAGGTCAAGAGGATACGTAACTCTCAGAATGGCATTTGCAAAAGAAGAAATGAGAATTTAATGACACAATGACTGTTCAATGAAAAGAAAGCAAATAGTGCATTCAGAATCCTTCACACATAACATAATTTAGCAAATTGCACCTATGGTATGTTGTTTTAACAAATTATAATGTGTGTGAATTATAATTTTCAAAATCTCCATCACTATTATCATAATCAGCCAGGTTGGGCTATTATATCTAGTCTTCCAAAAACCCAGTCATGAAGAGATTCAGTGTTTGCGCTATAGCTGTATAGAAAACATGGTGAATGATAAATGATGAAGTTGAATTTAGGAGCTGTTTGCCATTTGTTGGGTCCTGTGGCTTTTTCCCCCATCCAATCAGCATCATTGGTGATTGCTGGTTGCTGGCGCAACAAATTGGAGAATGATAGGGGTAAGTTTTATGAACAGTTTCAATTTCTGAGTAATGAGTTGATTTTAGAACACATGACACTAAGGGCCTCTGGCTCAGTTCCTCTGGCTTTTGAGGGTGTCTTTGAACTTCATACTGTAAACCCTTACTGGGAAGTGACAGGGTGATCATACCTGTGCTTTTGGTGGCTGTGAGACCCTTGCTTCCCACATCCCTCAGACGTTTTGGTGATGTATATTGCCACAAACCTTCTGCATCTAACTTCTTCAATGCAGACTTCAATTTCCCGGCTGCGATGTACCTTTCTATGGTACAATGTACTAAATAATAATGGTTGTCTGAGGGCATGTGGGGGCAATCTTCAAAGGAAATGGCTGTATGAATAGGAAACTGAAGGATACACCAATATCTCCAGCCTTCTTGGGAGCTGATGCTGCCTCATTCCCATCGCAGGTCTCCAATTACACTAAATAACCACAAGTGATGCCTTTTCCCTCACCACTGATCTCACAATACAGTATGTCTGAATTCACTGTCATCTGTAGCCATGCCTTGGTGCACTGCAAGTTGTGAGATTGGTAATGGACATCTTGAAACTTCAAGCCACATCTTGATGTAAGCTGAAAGTCCTCTTTCCAGTTCCTGTTCAAATGGGCACTTTCTTAAATGGGGAGGCACATCACTCGGAGAAGCTCATGGGGTATGGCGCCAAAGACATCAGCAAGATCCAGGAAGATGACATGGAGGTTCTTTTTTTTAGCTTTGTTGTTTAGATTTAATGTCAGGTCATGCTGTGTGTTACCCGGACATGCCGCCCTTTGAACAGTATCAATGTGCATGATTGGCCAGCCTTTATGAAATAACTATTTCCAAGATAGAGATCAGGACCCCACCTGCTCTACACATGCAGTCAATGATTTCAATTCACTTTGTGTGCTTCACTCAGAGGCAACAATCAATGCAAGGCACATGTACTAGTTTCCCTTGAATATCTTTTCTATCAAATCCCTGTGAGATTCCCTCTTCCCCCCAGCATGTTTGTGGAGTTATTGTCCCGCTGGTTGGTATTCTCACAAGTCTGTAGTATAGTTATTGTTCATCATGTACTTACTCATTCTCAAACATCTTAGTCACAACACGTATGAAATTAAACAGGACTCACCTGATGCCATTTCTGTCTGTATCATGATGTACCTAGTCTTATCTGTCTTTGACACTACAGCAGTCAACACATCCAACATACCCAGCAAGTCAGATTGTACGGTATGTTTAAAAAAAGACACATTTTCAGAAAAAGTAATGATCTAGTTTAGTTCCAGACAAAATGAAAATACTGTTATGCAGGATCTCCATGTACTGTTCTTGAAACTGATGTGTGTGCAATTCACCTTTGGCTAAGGCCCGCCCTAAAGTGCTTTTTGACCAATCACAGCGCAGCAAAAGGACGACCTCGGACAAACCTCGGACAGTTTTGACAGCGCTCCATTGAACTCAATGCTGAAATCGCATGTTTTCAAGTAGTTAGCGAGATACGGTCGTATTATTATTAAAATATGATTGGAAATTGTGCCTGGAGTATTTGTGACAAATGTGCAAGTCGCCCCGCGATGTAACAGGTGGTAATCACTTTCCTCTTTACCTAAAACCGGACTAATACTAGCAGCTGGATAGTCTGCCTTGAAGGGTCTCTCGGCAGCCTCACACTCGACTAGAAAGCACACGGATCAAAAACTTTGTGTGCTCCGATCATGACACCATTTCATTCATGTCCCTTTTCAGTAAGGTTGTAAGCAAACCACGAATCTGTTTCAGAGTAGGATTTTGGATTTCTGACCTAATGAATGAAGAAACACCGCTAGCAAAGTTAACTATCGGTCACGGCAGGAGTGTTTTGACTAGCAGCTGATGGACGTGACTTTGTTAAGCTACTGAAGATATAAACGCCAAACTTTAATGTTACACATTGCTGTGGTAGCTTTGAAGATGACTACAGCCATTAAGTTGTGTGATTTCGTTTTCGTCTAGCAAGTTTGAGTCAGGGCTCAAAAGTATGCGAGCTCAGCTTACCATGGTGCTGGTTACAATGCCTATCGATACCCATAGAAGAGCCCATAACAGCTGTGATGCATCGCATGACCGTTCAGAAAATAAATACTTATATTCACAATACTATGAATGCGTTTTTTATTTATTATGAGTGAATAACTGCTGCGATTTGCAGTCACTGCATAAATCACGTTGATATCTCAGTATTCGTCACCTTCTTAAAATAATCGCCTAAGTCATTTTTTTCCAGGTTTGTCAGGGAACACAAAAACTCCCTCAGAATGGGGGAGGACATGAGTTAGGCGAAAACGTGAACTTGACCAAAAAATGACTTAGGCGATTATTTTAAGAAGGTGACGCATTGAAAGTTTATCTGTCCGACCTAGCAACTGTAACTAAAGAGGGCGGGGCTTAGCCAAAGGCGAATTGCAATCGCATCTTCCATTTTTCTCCGTTACACTTTAGTCCTACCTTCATTCTGTAATATAGCCTAGTTTGATTTGATTTTCAATGGCTAGATGAGTTTTGAGTCTAAAATAACTCTACTGCATATCAAGCCCATTTGTTTTCCCAAGGTGCAGTACAGTAGCTATATAATGTGCATTGAGAGATCTGTCAACTTATATTGAGCTATACCTTAGTTCTGTAATGCACTTTGCATTACCTGGAAGTGCTTTGATTGTCAATGGACGGCTATGAGGTTTGTGTCTAAATAACTCTGTAATGTGTATCAAACTGTCTAATCCAGGGGTGCCCAACCTATTCCAACTCGGGGTCCCCTTGAAATGTTCATACTTCTTCAGGGCTCATCACTGACTGAATAAATAAAACAAAACATACACTACAAACAAATATGATTTTGATTTTTAGAAAATGATTTCAAGTCTCACTTGGAATACAGTAAGGGCCAACCATGGGCCCAGGCCTTAATTTCGAGAATCATTGATCTAGTCCATATACTTTCTAAAGGTCTACATACTCTAGATGTGATATGATATGCATTGGGACAACTCACAATTTCCTACATTAATCTACAACACATTTCTACTTTGCATTACATTGCAATGCATGGGTTTTCATTCAAATCCATTGGACAATTGAGTTCTAGGCCTAAAATAGCAGCATACCTTATATTAGGCAATCAAACCCATGTTTTTTTCTGAAAGCACACACTCTCCAGATATGATATAGCAAACGTTGCAATCCAACCTATCCCCCTGGGGTCTCCCAACTTCCTCTATCCGTACTTAAGTTCTGTAAAGTACTTTGTACTTTGAAATGCATTGATTTTTAATGGACGGCCATGAGGTGTGGGTATAAAATAACTGTGTAATTTCTATTAAGCTATCCAATCCATTTATTTTCCAAGGTCTACACAGTCCAGATGTGATATAATGTGCATTGTGACATCTCCCAACTTCCTACATTCCTCTATACCATAGTTATGTAATGTGTTTGGGATTACATTGAAATGCATTGATTTCCATTGAAATCCATTAGACAGTTATGGGTTTTTGGCCTAAATAGGTGTATAATTTATATTAAACTAGCAAACCCATATATTTTCTGAAAGCCCACACTCTACAGATATGATATAGCAAGTATTAGGATTTGACCCACCCTCCTACAGGCTTCTGCATCAATCTAACCTTGCATTATATTGCTGAAAAAGTGTATGACGGATATATTTTGACTTATATAATTCATAGGAAAGCACATTATCCATCAAAACTGTATATTTTCAAAATCCCTAAGGTGTCTACATGTGATGTAACATCAATAAAAACATATACCATCATCACAGACACTTGCATACGCCTACATCCATATATAGGCATGTATTGCGAAATGCACTGGGTGTCATTATAAAAGTGAGTAAAAATATAAGAAAGCTACCACTTCCAGAGGGCTATCATACCAAATAATGTCCCTCAGGCATGGAGGATTACAAAAAACATTGATAGACTTTGCCACCCCAGGTGATACCAACTTCTGCTCCGGCCCATGGACTAAATAACAAAAGTTTTGAAATGAGACATAATAGTTTAGAGGACATTTTGATGAAGTTCTGATATCTGATCATTCAATGGCATCAGTCTCAATATAGCAAGTACATATGAGCTTACCACGCAATAATCACACAAGAATGATTGAATCAAAGTTGGAAGTGCTGTACATTCCATTTGTTTCAAGGAGTTACGCTGAAGTTGTGTAAGCCTACAGTAAAATGAATATAACCCTGGACTGTCAAGTGAGTTTAGCACACTAAATTATATCATATTTCCATGAGATTCTTAAGTCTCAAGTTCAAGTTTCAAATTTAATTTGTCCACAGTATAAAAATAGAGTTGCTATGAATGTATTTTGGTGTTTCCACTTTTCCCACTACCCCTCCCTTCCTGGAAATGAAACATCAGGTCAAGACATGAATTCAAAACGAAACACACATCTCTTGATATTCAGAGACAATTACATGAATGACGTAGAAAGAATCAGGTCACGGCCTGTTCCAAGGTAACAGTACCGTTTCGTGTTTTCAGAGACAATTGGTTCCTGTCATGGAAAATTACGGCAACTCTCAGTGCAGCTGTAGAAATCGTCACACACCTTCATAATAAACCATCGAAACTCAAAATAAACTTCGACATGGCAACATCATGTTTCCATGACAACTGTACCTCCTGGTGAATCACTGATCAACAGTGTATTCACATATTATTCTGTAGGAGTAAGGGAAACACTCTAACTTAAGTGTTAAATTCGACTTTATGGCTGTTAAATATGTATATGCAACTACTTCTGTGTATGTAACTACTTCTATATATGTATTTCGTTATATCATTTTATAAGTAGCCTACATCTCTTGTACAGTTATGTAGTGTTTGATATACGTCCCAGTCCTAATATTTTATGTTTTTACTCTTTTTTCCTTTCACATATATCTACTGTATATATTTTTTGTACATTTACTTTACTGTATTTCTTTCCGAAAATAGAAGCTAATTTTCCCGTTCCTATAGTCCTGCTCTATCCATATATCTATATCCATATCAACCAGTAAAAGCAATTTGCTCTCACTGATATCAACTCATATCTCTCTCTCTCTCTCTCTCTCTCTCTCTCTCTCTCGCTCTCTCTCTCATGCACACACTCATACTCGCACTCAAGCACGCATGCAGCCATGCACGCTCACACACCTGAGGGGAGACCTCACATCTTCCTTTTTCTAGCGCTCTCTCTCTCTCTTTCTCTCTCTCTCTCTCTCTCTCTCTCTCTCTCTCTCTCTCTCTCTCTCTCTCTCTCTCTCTCTCTCATCCCTCCTCCTCAGCTCTCTCTCTCCCCCTCTCACACACACGCATGATGAGAGGCCTAATTAAATGTAATCTGGATTCAATTATACGGAAATCATCCCCCTCACTGGTGCACTGGAGGGCCGCAATTACAGGCTGCCTGCGTTTCTTCATCAGGTGAAATCAACAGGATTGCGACCGCGGGCAGAGAGGTGAGTCTCTATCAATCTCTCTCTTTTTTTCTCATCTTTCCCGTTCTCTCTCTCTCTCTTCCTATCTTTATCTTTCT
This sequence comes from Engraulis encrasicolus, assembly GCF_034702125.1. Lineage (NCBI taxonomy): Eukaryota > Metazoa > Chordata > Actinopteri > Clupeiformes > Engraulidae > Engraulis > Engraulis encrasicolus. The sequence goes on along the minus strand of NC_085861.1, from coordinate 20,077,550 downwards.
CTCTCTCTCTCACACTCAAGCACACACATGCGCGCGTATGCGTACACACACGCGCGCACACACACATACACACGCACGCACGCACACACACACACACACACACACACACACACACACACACACACACACACACACACACACACACACACACACACACACACACACACCTCTGGAATCAGACTAATGAACCACTGCCAAATAAGACAAATTACGTAAAAGCCTGGGAAGCTCACACACACACACAAACACACGTGCATGCACACACACACACACACAAACACACGTGCACACACACACACACACACACACACACACACACACACACACACACACACACACACACACACACACACACACACACACACACACACACACACACACACACAGAGCACTACTCTACACTAACACAAAGTCCTATGTACTGCTGTACCACTTATGCCCATGCCAAAAGGTAGCTAAAAGCCTCCAAAGTGGCGAATTGAAAAAGAAGACTGTGTAAGGAAAATGGATGTCAGAGTAGCAACGTTTGGTGGTAGAACCACAACCCTTATAGAACAGCCTTGCCACTCGCTATTAAGCCCCATTGTACCAATTGTTTGTATTAGTTCTATGGTTTTTGGCTGCAGTTCCAATGAGTTCTCCACTAGTCGCGCATCGGAGACCAGAATGAATGGGACCCAATGGAGCTAGATGCTAAAAATCTTAATTTTCACCCAGGTCTCATCAACAAAGCTCAGATTTGAATGTCGTTCTGGAGACTTCAATAAGGGTTTCACTCAACAGTTTAATAAAAAAAGCACATATGTCCGTTTGATTTGTTACAGGAAGCGTTTCCGTTGCTCACTACTCGCTAGCATTTTGCTAAGGATGTGACGTCATAGACACACTTTTTAAGCATATGCGTGGCTCAAAAGATCTAAAACTCAGCCGTGGGTATTTTCTATATATAGTCTTTCGAAAGCAACATCCGAATTACACGAGAAAAAAATCATATACTGAGATAAAGGCACCAAGAGGGGTTTTGCTCCATAGGACTCCATTCATTCTGTTCTCCGGGCCACCACGTGGAAAAGGGTGGAACTGCCACTACAGCTCTAAATCTGCCATAGAGCTAATACAAACCTGCCTCGTTTCGGACAACGGAAATACACCGTGAAACCAACCAGTGGCGTATCTGGGTTTATAGAATCTGTGGTAGAACCTCTCTCCTAAATCCTCCTACAGAGGAGAGGTCTCTGCCTACACCTTTAGCTCTTTGTTTGTGAAAAGAGTACTGAAAAATTGCAAAGAAGTAAAAGCAACTTTACTTTGCTTACAACCTACTCAAGTAAAACATATTCATC
>NC_085861.1:20051207-20071207 GCF_034702125.1 Engraulis encrasicolus | reverse complement strand
GTTTTTTTTCGGATGCTGAGATATTAAGGTTTTAATAGGCAGAGGGCACCTTTTCCCAAAAAGGGCTTAGGCTAAAATGGGTTAAGGACATCTTTTGTACTCTCTGGCAATGAGATTACAATACTGCAGTTTCAGTTGAAGACACTGGTATACATTCTGATGAGGAGACTACAGTCAGTTTTATGGATGGTAGTACCAAGACTCTCTGGCTGAAGTGCACACCATTTCACCATGGAACACTTCTTTTCTTCATTTTGCTTACAAATATTTAATATACTATAATTATGCGTGAAAGCATTGTCACAATAGTTCAGACATTGTAACAATATTACAATGTATTTGCAGGCCTATGTGCTGGCTGAGGTCATTGTCATGGGTGATGTCATTGTATTTAACAAACACGTTGGGTTTGTGTCAGAATGTGTTAAAAGGCATGGCTTCTCCGAAACAGCCTCACTCTGCACAGATTGTAGCCTACATATCTTGATTGGCTGGGCAAAGGACATAGTCATCCATTGAAATAATGTCCAGGCCAGGGAAGGGGAGGGGGAAGGGGTGAAGAGGGAGGGTGGTGGGACTGGTGGTGGTGGTGGTTCAGAGGATATGTGGAGTTTCAAAGTGCTCATTCCATCATAATTAGCTTTCATTTGGAAAGCTGAGGCAGGAGGATATCTCCCTCCCCTCCCATGGCCACCTCAGCCTGTGGAGGTAAATGGAGGGTAACATTCATGTCACACCGCACAGGGAGACACAGCAGTCACTCACACACACACACACACACTGTAAGAGAGAGAGAGAGAGAGAGAGAGAGAGAGAGAGAGAGAGAGAGAGAGAGAGAGAGAGAGAGAGAGAGAGAGAGAGAGAGAGAGAGAGAGAGAGATTTAATGCAAATTGGACGGCAATAAATCCTAATAGCTAATACTGGTATGTTCAGGTTACTAATAGTGGTGAATCCAAAGCCCATTACTTTTTACTGATACAGTTATGCAGACCAAGCAGAACGAGATGAGATCACCCGACAGGGAGATGCAAAGCACATCCAAAGACACAGCATTACCATGGCACACTATCATTTCATTTGGTGCTATACTGTAGAAATACGACGACCAGACACATACTCCATTTTGGCAGTCTGTCCCTGGTACAAATCAAGAAACCATACTTTGCACGTGTTTTCAAGCTATACCGTTACTTACTGTGATCATACTGGTAAATATTAGTGCAATGTAAACAGTAGCCAACCGATATTTTGTTGAGCTAATGTTACGCTCACCCGTCACTTCCAGTGAGGGCACAGTGCATAGTGCTCAAACCTTTCCACGACACTATGCACTTAACACCCCAGTGCACTGTGAGCACTATGCACTAACCGTCAGTGCACTGACACAAGTGCTCGCTATGAGACACAGGGTGTATCATGAAAATGTTAGTCTGGAGTCGCAAGCCAGTTCTGACAAAGTGTGGAGCAGTGCTCTGCCAACATTTGATTCCACTGGCGCTGATGTCCCTGGAGGTCTGCTGATGTTGGGTGCCGATTACGGCAGAGCTCTATTTTGTCGATTGTAGTGGGATGCTGGCCCCTTTAAGGCTCGGAGCCATTCAGCGTCATGGAGGTGTCACTTCCTCAATCTCTTGGCAGGCAATTTTCCTTAAATATGAGCGGTCTGTTCAGTGGCAGACAAGCACGCTTGGCCTATACTTTGGCGTCTTCCGACTTCTTGGCTGCAGCTGTTGTCGTCCCTCTTGCTCGACTCTCTTTCACTTGGGCCCATTTTGTTTGACACCAGTCTACGGGGGTAACTGAAATTTTTGGATGCGATAGTGCTCCGCAGTGCTGTCGGGAGCGGTGTTTCGAGGCCCTTAGACCAGAGAGTCTGTATACGAGACGGAACACTCAAAAAACCTTGGCTACGCGAGCATGGCGTTTGCCGGCGTCCCTCCTACCTGCCCGGTACCGAGAGCCAATTGCTTGCTGAGCTGCGTCGTCACTTATCCAATCATCCAATTATCCAATCATGTCGTGGAATTCCTCGCATGACTAATCTGAAATAAAATCCCAAATAGTCAGTCTGGAAGCGTAGCCAAGATGGCCGCCAAGTGAAAGGACTTAAACTAAACTGACTTTGCTTCGACTGAAATCACACAGCCCGGATAAGTGAGGGCTGTGTGTGGGACCAAACTCGGAATGATAGCTGTTGTTGTGATGCAAAGGCCAGGGCTAGACCAACTCTAGCCAGGCTGAGCCATAGTGACGCAACACCTTCACCGTTGCTTCTAGTCAGGCCAGGAGCAATACAAATATCGTTTCTGAGCTCCTGAAAAACCGGGAACTCCTCTGACTTTGTTGGGAAGCAAACAACCAATAGCAAAACAAGGGAGGAGGGTGAACCATGCCATTTGGGAAATGTGATTGTTATGCTCTTGGTCAGATCAAGTCTCGAAGAGATTTGAAAATCGATGATACACTACACTACACTAACTCACCAGGAAAGAATATTTTTAGCCGTTTGGTCGGTTTGTCTAGTTTACTAAGCTACCTGTACCCAGTAGGTTTGTTCAGTAGTCCCCCCCATGAATAAAAAACGAATACGCCCTTAACAAATGCAATGTGTGTGATTAGCTGTCTTCTTCAAGTGCAGTGTGCAACAATGGCTGACAGCAGCCATACAAATGGGCACCTGTGATGTATCAGAAATCCATCTGTTACGTGTGCAGAATGGCCTGTAAGTACCAGTCCATCACTCTTCAACACTCAGACGTTAAATGAGTCATTTGTCTTCAAAATTGTATCACCCTCTGGCACAAAATTTAGTATGTATTACATGTTCCCAAGTAGGTTAAGGAACTCACAAAGACACACATTCTCCCATACTGCCTCTCTCTCTCTCTCTCTCTCTCTCTCTCTCTCTCTCTCTCTCTCTGTTGCACACTTTCTCCCCTTTGCACGCACACATGCACACACACACAGGTACACAGACACAGCCAGTCAGCCAGACACACACATACACACACACACACACACACACACACACACACACACACACACACACACACACACACACACACACACACACACACACACACACACACACACACACACACACACACACACACACACACACACACACACACACACACACACACACACACACATTTTCTCTGCCTTGTCACGCTGTATCTTTCCACCCGCTGAAACAAGTCAAATAATTCTGTGAACAGAAAAGCCGGCATATTAACTGACCCCTGGGTCACCCGCTGCCATTATGAGCTATGGATCAATAAAATGCAGTTATTTCCAGCCATCCATTTTCTAAATGACTGTACCAGTCTTTAAACGCCTACTTTACTTATAATAGCGGCCCTCACAATCCAGTAATCACTTAAATAAAACACCCTAGCTAGCTCCTCTACAATTGCATTTTTTTGTGTGCTGGGGTGTAAATTGCTTTGTAACTGCTTCTAAATAGTGCCTGGCAACAGGCAGTTGTCCTCGCACCGTGCACAATTGCAGCCAAGCAATGGCAACCTATGGGGACTAGATATAGCCATTTACACAAATGGAAGTGTACTTAGAGTAATACTTATTTGCCTTAAAAAAATACATTTCACAGATTCATTAATTTGCTGAATGCATGCCATGCAATGCAGAGGTACATGCCACTCACTGTTATCTGTACAAATGATAGACTGTGCAGATGTGCTACCATTTCACATCAAAAACAGAGATCTAAAGTAGAAGTAGAAGTACTCTTAAAGATGTAATTACGATACAGCTTGATATTACATACTTTGTTTACATGAGACATTTAATTCATAATAAACTCACTTTAATTCTGAATAAAGCTTTATTCCACTTTCAAAACATAATGTAAACACCTCACAATTCGGAATTAAATGCATGATCAAAGTAAACTCGACGGAACTATTTCAATTGGTAATTATTCATTAGGAATTTAAAAAGCCATGTAGCCTGTGAGTGATTCTCTAATTCGCCTACACTTTTAAGTCCGTGGATTTTATTTGGCAATTCCACTTACTATTAACTGCATCCAATGATGTTTTGGACATTAGAAAACATTTATCTTTCGTATAATACAGAAAGTGTAGACATAGCATTATTTCCCTCAGCAAGAATGAATATTTAATACTGGTTTTGGGCGTTTTCATGCCGTCCTGTTTTCCAAATGTCAGATTCAGTCTTCATATTAGCATGTAAAGAAACTTGTTTTGCTCAAGACGATTGCAAATGTTGATTCACAGTAATCATCACAATATGACAAAACTGTCAGAAAGACCACTGTCCTTTCCATTATACATGAAATTTGCCATTTTGTGTGTGTCCAAGAAAACTGTGTTAACCGTGTCACGGTCTGAAACCTCCTCCATAAATCAGTAATGGTTTGGTCTTAGGCCATACGAATAACATCACGTGATGTCATAACCTCTTTGGCAGGATACGGGAAGACTTTTTGGTAAATTTTGAGCTCCATCCTTCCATAATTTAATCCATTCTTTTTCATGTTCTCATAGCGGGAAAATTGCCTGTCAACGGTGTTATCAACATATTCATAAGAATCTGAATTAGAAATCACATGTAGAAAAAAACAGATAAAGCATACAGATACATGAATTGATTAAGGTGTTGTGATGGAACTTCTGAGGTCCTCAGTTAGCACAACACCATAAAAATGGCTGAAATGTCAACGGTGTTACCGTCAATGGTGTTACAATTAAGTATGACAGTCAGGGTTGCCAGATGAGGCTGATGATTTCCAGCCCAAAAAATGATCAAAATCCGCCCTAAAAACCCGCCCAATTCTATTGATTTATATGGCAGTGGGAAGGTTTTTCTGATAGATGGCATTTTTACCCGCACACAGCCATCCTAAGCAGCCCAATTGGGCGGGAACCAGCCCAATCTGGCAACACTGATGACAGTTGAGGAGGAGTATGTTTTTGCCAATTTATATCCATATTGACAGACAAACAAACACAATAATTTGTGTTCTAGGGAGATGGGTTTGTCTGCTCTGTTTTTTTCTCCTAAAAAAGTGCCGACTTGTTCCCCTGCACTGTTGACCGTAACACAGTTGAGTAACACCGTTGACTGTTTTGAAAGTGTTTTTGCGCTATTGATCCCTTATGTGTTGGAAAAATCCTATGAACATACACTAGGGATTATCTCTGGAGAAGGAAGTCTTGTGTAAGGAGGGTGACTATATTCAAATCAGACGTTACAGGGATTTATGATGAAAAATGTGTCAGTCTGTATCACAGTGACTCATAAAATCCTACTTATGAAGCTCAACAATCACATTTTCTATATCAGTTGCACAGATTAATGACAACATTACTGCTAAGGGACATAAGCACTTTCAAACCTATATTGTTTCAACTCTGTAGTATTTTTATATATGTTTGAAATGACATAGTATTTGTCCATAACACTGTTGACAAAATAATTAAGCAAATGTTCGCTTTCATTAGAGTATTTATCAAATGATTTAAGATTAAGCTTGGCAATTTGTTTGTTTGGAAACTTAAATATATACACTATGTAAACATCTAGGTCATTTAGTTGAAAAAAAATACTGATAATTGACATTTTGCTTTTGCCAAAAGCGTAGGGGAATCGTAGAATCACTCACATGTATATGTATATGTATATGTATATATATATACTGTTAATGAATGTATGGTCGTATAATTGATATAGTGTGTATTGTGAATATGTATTGTAAGGTATCACTTGGGGACCTCGAGCCTGTAATAAAGTTTATTAAAGTAAGAACTCTACACAGTTGATAATTACACTGCCCACCTGAAGAATTTTATACTGACTTTTGACTCCACTATTCATTTGACACAAGTCATTTGACTTTCCACAGTGTTGTAAATACTCTATCTGGATTTTAATTCTACCTAGAAATTATATCTAAAACATTGACACCATTGACATTTTTTTTTACTGTATACCACTTATGGGTGTGGACTATGAATTTAGTGAAAGAATATCACACATGGCAGGGCATGGCTCTGTATTATAAGATCCAGGGGCCAGGAGAGGAACCCTTTCCATCGAAGGGTTATAATGTAGCTGGTGTGGCTGGCTAGCCTCGCACGCCATCCTACGTACTTCCGCCAAAAGATGAATACGAAATGAAATGGTAGTATTATGGGATGGTCAGTACCAGGCTAGTGCCTGGCTAAAAAGTCTTGAAACCACTTGCTGTTGTGATAGGCAGAATGGGATAGACAGATTGGGAGTTAAGCTGTTCTAAATCACACATGCACAGGCGTGTGGGTCTGTACTGTCTATGAGTAGGGCCACTGACATCTTCGACCAGGCCCCTCCCCACCCCCCCTCTCTCTGTCTTCTCTGTCTCTAGGGATGGGACAACTGACCCTCCCTGACGACTTCCCAGTGTGTGAGTGTAGCGATGCTGTATCACACATGGGTGTGGGTCTGTGCCATAAGATCAGGGCCAAGACAGGAGAGGCCTTTCCATGGAAGCTCTTTAGGAGCCAGGGGCATATAGTTTCAATTATTGATCCCCGTATCGTTTGTAAGCCAAGTAATTGAATAATGTTTTATGGGGTGTCTGAGGGTGATTTTAATCAATAGAGAAACACACCACCGGACTATAAAGGTGTGTGTGTGTGGGCATGTGCGCGCGTGTGTGTGTGTGTGTGTGTGCGTGCGTGCGTGCGCGTGCGTCCGTGTGTGTGTGTGTGCACGTGCGTGCGTGCGTGCCTGCCTGCCTGCATGTCCAGGCTGCTGTGTTTCACCAGATAAGCCCTAATGGACTTTTTGCCAATCACTCCATTCAGATTGGATCAAAGCTCACAATTATCAACCTTTGATTTTGTTTACCCCCTTGCCAGAAAATGTCAACACTTTCACACTGTGCAACATCAGCGAAGGGATTGGTTGTATTGATCGCAACAACACTCAGAAGGCCATTCATTAAAACGGTAAACATTACATGGGGGGATGGTGTGTGTGTGTGTGTGGGGGGTGGGGGGGGGGGGGGGGGTTACGATGTGAGCCAATAAATCTTTTTAGTATTAGCCAGATAGATTAAAGTTGTCTTGGTATCAGCCGTTGTCTCCATGTGGCTTTTTTATCTAAAGAGAAATGGTCTTTTGAAAGTAGGCTACAATATTGGCATCCCAACAAACATTACATTGCTGTGCTTTACACTAAGCAGACACTTCTATCCAAAGTAACGTAGTTGTATACTGTAGGCAAAGGGTATTGGTTACAGTCCCTAGAGCAACATTCGGATAAGGGCACTTCACCCCAGGATGAGGGTCCAGGAGATCCTTTTGCCCTAGTGATGTGCAGTGTTGCACAAGTTGCTATAATACATTACTGATAACAGGTCACTGTCTTTTCAAAGTAATTCCTTACATTGCAATACTATATTTAAAAAGTAAGGCATTACTAGCCTGATAAACCAGCCTAAATGTGAGACCGGAGTAATTTAGTCTGGCCCCGATGAAGGATACCTCCTAAGATTGTTGATGAGAACAACCTGTTGTTTTTTCAAACCGTGCTGGCGCTCTGACCAATCGGCGATCTTTGCCGTTGATGTGCTTTCCCAACGGTTTTGCGAGCTTCGTCGTCACTCCCTCAAAACCCGCTCGCTTTGATTCAAAACAAATCTCTGCGTTGTGATTGGTTTTGCCAGACTCAGGGCACAGTGTTCAAAACGTTCTCAGATCCGAGGCCAGACCCACTTGCAGCTGAAAAATGTCGGCGTCCAGCGGGTGGCGCTGGTTTACCAGGCTAAGGCATTACACTACTTTTGAATTACTTTAGCATAATATTTTTGGTGAAGAATCAGGGGGAAGGCTTGATTGACTAACTGAACAGAACAGGTTTTGAGACACAGACGTACACATGTACATACACACACGCGCACGCACACACACACACACACACACACACACACACACACACACACACACACACACACACACACACACACACACACACACACACAGTTTGGCGCAGACTCCAGTCTGTCTGTGGCAAGAGTGCATCCCTCAAGAGAACAGAGAAGAGAAGAGAAGTTCCTTTGCAGCTCCAAGCTGTGATTGGCAGCTGCACCCCACGCACTCGGCTCCGGTTTATTGTTTGCTGATGCTGATGACAGAAGAGTGTTTGTGTGTGTGTGTGTGTGTGTGTGTGTGTGTGTGTGTGTGTGTGTGTGTGTGTGTGTGTGTGTGTGTGTGTGTGTGTGTGTGTGTGTGTGTGCATGCGCGCGAGCATGAGTGTGTGTTGTGTTGTGTTGTGCTGTGCTATGTTGTGCTGTGCTGTGCTGTGTTGTGTTGTGTTGTGTTGTGTTGTGTTGTGTTGTGTTGTGTTGTGTTGTGTTGTGTTGTGTTGTGTTGTGTTGTGTTGTGTTGTGTTGTGTTGTGTTGCGTTGCGTTGCATTGCGTTGCGATGTGTTGCATTGCGTGTCTGTATCGGCTTCAGCTGTGAAGTCTCGCTGGATGACAAACACATGTGGGAAACAGAAGACTGATGACCTGAGCATCATTTGAACATCAGACCACCCACACAACAGATGGTTGGCTCACATTCCTGCACCTCTGATTCATACCTTCTTTCTTTCCTTTTTATAAACAGGACTATAAATTAACACAATCAGGTCTTTTTCAAGTGTCGTTTTCAACAAGCATGTATGTAATGTACGTATATATATATATTTTTTTTTAACTAAATAAATCACTCAATAAATAAGTCATGTTGTTCAGGAAAGTTATTTTCTTTTTCTTTATTTCTTCATGCTGCAGCTGGGTGGTGATAATTCTGTTACAGTAACTTTTTTCATTACTCTGGCCCTTTCTGCCTTGTCAAGATTTATTTTTCTACAGGTGAACAAAACACTCTGTAATGTATGAGGGCACGTAGTAGGGCCTTTCCCATTTTTAATTTCTACCCCTACTCCTACGCCTTCCCCTTGCCCCTCGTGCTTTCAAATGAAGCAGTAAGGTGTAAGGCTTGAAACGCAACCCCTACAAACTGAGACACTTTTTGTATGCACTTTATTTTGTATGTACAAAGGACAGGTGTTGCCTTTTTGCTATTTCGATATAGAAACCTCTGAAGAAGGCTTAGGCTGAAACGTCTGTCTGTCATGCTAACCCACTAAAATACAATACAAGAATCACACCCAATGTGCGACTTTTTCTTACAAATATGAACGTTGCTGTTCGCTCACACCTGAAAAGGGCACTATTTCTCGATGGTCATTTGTCTGCATGCCAAAAACATACAAATCAATAAGGAGCTCCAAGCAATTTGGTCTCCAACCTAGATAGCCAATAGAAGCAAAGGTGAGTGCAATTATAAACAGATAATGTGGTATTGATGTGAGGGTATCACAAACGCATTACCAGTATATAGGCTACAGTATTCCTTCAGACGGTACGTCCGCAATAAACAAACAAACATGTTTTGAATCTCCAGTCACTGCTCTGTCTTACCATGACACATTTCTGGCATCCACAAAAAGGCAATAATCACTGTGACCATTGAGCACTGCGGCGTGACGGACTGAAGAAGCAGAGCCTTGGCCTCTTTGTCCCGGTTGAGGAGGGAGATTTCACAGGGTTAACCTGGAGGTGTGCTAAATTGGATTACATTGACTAAATGTTGATGAAAGCATCCAGGCTACACAGCAGACAGATGCCAGACTTTGAGTGCTCATCGTCAGGGGCGGATGTAGCCATTTTGGGGCCCTGGGCGAAATATCAACATGGGGCTCTCAAAAGTCATTATATCGACATAAACGTCTGTGATTTGGTGCTATTTAAGTGTTTTGTCTCATATATCGTCGATTACATAAGTGACAAAGCCTACATTGTATGTTTTTACTGCAACTGCTGTGACAGTTGGGGCCCCTGTGGAGGACAGATTTGGTCGGGGCCCTAAGCAATTCCCTAGGTTTGCCTAATGGAAAGTCCGCCTCTGCTCATCGTAGTCGATTCACCGGGGCTTCATCTCTCTGCATGTGTGTCTCTCACAAAGAGGACACAGAGCATATTACTGCCCAGTAAATCCTGTCCATTGGACACAAAGCCGATCTCTGAAATCCCTGCTTGCTTAAAGCAAATCGTATAAACAACCTGTGCCAATCAATAGAGTTTTTTATCACTCGCTTTTTTGCGCCCCTCTTTGCTTTCTATTGTTGGTCTGTTTGTGGGGTTATGATGAGGGGGATGGCGCACAGAGTTATTGGAAGCCTTTGTAATGAAAGGGAAGTGATTCCCTTGTTATCTCTACTTGTATACACTGGCCCTGTATGCCACAGTGGCTGCCATTTTGAGAAAGATGGTTGGAAGAATGTCAACAATTGAAACATGGGCCATGCTTATTGCTAACCATCAGGATTGTATTTGTCTGCAGTGACTTTGTAAGCCGAAATACATCATATTAAAATCCCTCACACAAAAACATGATTTGATGTGTTTGTATGTTTGTATAATGGTACACCTCTGTCTAGTTGTTTATGTTCTTGTTTTGTCACTGTATTACAGAGGATATGTATGATGATGATGACATGTATAGGCAGTGTTGTAAGCTATATGCGCAGGCAAACACTATAGCCCGTAAATTTACATTTTGCTCCACACAAGTGAAAGTGGCCCTGTTTAAGGCATATTGCACACCACTTTACACTGCACACCTCTGGTCTTTATACAAGAAATCCAGCATGCAGAAGCTACAAGTTGCATACAATGATGCATTGAGAATCTTACTTAAGGTTCCCAGAGGAGGGAGTGCTAGCCTGATGTTTGTCTGCGCAGGAGTAAGCACACTGCATGCACTTTTGAGGAACTTGATGCATAAGTTTACACAGCGCCTGGATGTTTCTACCAATAGTATATTGGTGGCACTTTGTAATCCATCTGTGAGTAGTGCAAGGTATACATCCAGGATGAGAGCTCACTGGACACAATGTTTGTATAGATTTTAGTCATCTTATTCTGTGCCTTTTTGTGTTGTGATGTCTAATCTGTGTGGTTTGTCATGATGTGTATAACCTATGTTTTGTGTTGATTTGGGCAAGTGCCTGTCAAATAAACTGAACTGAACTGAACTGAACTGTACATCACCTCAGATAACTGTGTCTGCTAAATGTAGTAATGTACAAACTAGGCTAATATATGTACATTGTAAGGCCAAGCAAATCTCATCATATCATGCTGTTGCCAAAACAAATGACTGGACTGGCTAATGATAGACTTTAACATCATTTGCACTTTCCAAAAGCATTGTTGAACCCCGGTCATCTTGAAAACATCTGAGCTTTATTTCAATCAGTTTCACCCAGCCTAAGCAAATCATACTGTAGCTAAATTACTATAGGCTAATGCCAATGAGATACTATGGGACACCCGCCAAAGGCAAACTGTTTCTCCTTACACTTGATTTTGGATACACTATCTGTAAAGGAAGCATTACAATGTAGGCTAATTACATCATATTATAATTAGGACCCTATACAAATGTAGTTCAGTCAAATCTTGTTCACAAAGGAGACTAATTCTGTCAAATGAAGATGACAAAACAGCCTACTGATACTGTTTGATACTGTTTTCAGGCTGTTTACCACAACGGCGCTGGTGCCCATGCGTGCAGCAGTTACATCCAGAAGTAAAGTGCTCACCTTCTAACCACCTGCGTTCATAGGCTCTGAACCTTTCCATATGTGACCACTTGTTACCCTGATGAACCTGCTGACGTCCGTGTTGTCGTCACTGTTCATGAAGGGGGAAAAAAGTATTTTTCTTCTCGCATCGCCAACTGACTTTCCTGTTCTCGAATGCTCAGACTTGCGGCGCAAACATGCGGGGCAGTTCGAAATTGGGTACAGCAAAATGCACCAGCACGGTTTTCAGTTAGCCTAAACACGGCTCGAGAGTAGGTTTAAGATACTCACCAAGCGGGTGTAGAGTATGATAAATGGGGGAGAAAATTGCCAGTTGCAATCAGCTATTTCAGTAGCAGTGAACATGAAGGGTTTAGAGGTAGAAAAAGGGGAAAGAGGATTGAAAGCTCTTGAGAATTTCTGTAGCTCTCAGAGGAGTGAACAACTACAGCTACACATGCTTTCAGTCAGCGAAGAACAAGGCTGGATAAGGTTTTGGTATACAGTATAGATAAGAGTTACAGTATGGAAATGAATCAACTCCTTATGAATCATCATAGGACTATTGTAAATTAATGGCCTACACTATACTAATTTGACTAATGCCCTCCAAGGCAGTGAAGGGAATAATAGGAGTGAGCAAAGTGCAATATATGGGGGGCGGGGGGGGCCCCCCCCCCCCCCCCTCTGGATTTGATATCTCTACATTTTCTACATGATTTTATTCTTGGTTTAATTAACCCATTGACGTCTAAGGCACCTGCAAAAAAGGGTGCTGAATGCCTGAGCCCTTTTAAAGAAAAGCTGCCTATAAAATCCTAAATATCTCAGCCTCTGAAATACATAAAAAACATGCAAAAACGTTAAGACCCCTCATCTTTCATTAGAATGTGTTCATTCTTCTCAAACATCCAAAGATTTTGAATAAAGTTGTCTGAAATCTCATGAGCCTAATTGTTGCGTAAGGCAGCTCCAGGCGCCAGGGCCAATGTTGCGCGACGCAACATCCAGCATCAATGGGTTAAGCTCCATTGATATTACTTACAATCTAAAATGTATCCCCCCCCCCCCTTCTGATTTCTCAACACCCTGGGAGTGAGCGATGCAATACATTGATATGAAAGAGCTGAGATCTATTTCCAGACAATATGTATTTGCTTTCAAAAAACAATATCCTGTACCCCCTTAGCGCATATGGGGTGCCGGCGGCACTATTCACTATTTGCTGAAAATACATCATAACAACATCGCTATGACATTACAGAGAGCCTTAAAGGGACACTGTGTGAGATTTTTAGTTGTTTATTTTCAGAATTCATGCTGCCCATTCACTAATGTTACCTTTTTCATGAATACTTACCATCACCATCAAATTCTAAGTGTTCATTATGACTGGAAAAATTGCACTTTTCATACATGAAAAGGGGGATCTTCTACATGGACCGACATTTTGAATTTCCAAAAATAGCCATTTTTAGCTGCAAAAATGACTCTACTTGGACCATACTAGAAAATATTTGTTTATTACTTAGTAAACTTTCATGTAAATATCAAATTTGGCGATAGACAACCCAGTTTCAATGAGCAGCATAGTTGCAGTACCTTTTTTGACCATTTCCTGCACAGTGTCCCTTTAAGTAACAGATTAAGACATAGCCATTACGATTTTCGAGAGAGTAAGGTTATAACATAGACTCTGCGCTAAAATGAATGTAATGAAAATAATGTGTTGTCTTTAGCTATGTTGTAAAATACAGTTTTGAAGAGGACAATTAGTGCATACAGCTAAGATAGTACACTTACCTCAATGTTTTTTTCTTTTGATGTTCATTTTTTGTTAACATTCGACATTAAGTGGCAAATGCCAACACAAAGGAAACAATGTGAGGTATCTGTCTCTGGCACAGTCCACCTCTACGCCAAAAGGGAAGGGCAATCTCACTCGCACACACACACACACACACACACACACACACACACACGCACACACGCACACACACACACGCACACGCACACACAGAAACCAACTGACTTGAATGACTGAGTGACTGTGTTCAATGTCAAATGCAAATGGCGTGCGTGGAAAATCACTGACCCTTTCACAGCACTCAGGGGTTAAGATAGCTCTGACGGGATGTGAATAACAGGCTTTAGCATTTACAAATTGCCCAAGGTGTGCAGCACATGCAAATCGAGACTGAGAGAAGGGTAGTGAAACCATGGAAATTCATGTGGGCCCCTGTCCAGGTCGGACCACCTGCTTAACCCTTTGCATGCCAGGTAGGAAATATAACTGGCCTGGTTTCACCATCTCCTAGTATACATTTGTACAAGGGGATGGTGAAACCAGGCAATGAGTGTGTTTACATGCAGTTCAGGATCCCGAATATGTTCGTAATATTAAGTATACTGTACCGCATTAGCGTTTGAGCATATAAACACCTTTTCACAACTTCAGTATCTCAAATAAGCCCTTATCAGGATATGCTAGGTGGAGTATTTCGTCAGATACTGACGCATGTAAACACCTTATCCCGAATACAGGGGCTTCCCATAGAACGCTGTTGCTGGTATCCAGGCTACACGCATTTTAAAGAGAATTCTATAGCGGCCAAGAATGTAAACTGGGATGTAACGCTCTGTGCTCATATAAACACCTCATCCCGGATATGATCATAACCGGGATATGCCTCATATTCGGGATACTGGACTGCATATAAATGCACTCAATGAAATAGCCATGGGATTTCTTTTTTTATTTATTGCACGGGGTAGAGCAATTGTGGTTCATAGCAACATTTTGCCGGATTAACACGTTGACATTTGTGCCCTTCATGCAAACAAATGTGACATGACCTGAAATCTGAAATTAGCTGCATGTCTTTACACTAAGACATCAGTGTGTGTGTGTGTGTGTGTGTGTGTGTGTGTGTGTGTGTGTGTGTGTGTGTGTGTGTGTGTGTGTGTGTGTGTGTGTGTGTGTGTGTGTGTGTGTGTGTGTGTGTGTGTGTGTGTGTGTGTGTGTGTGTGTGTGACGGCTTTTGCATGTGTGTGCGAGCACCGTTTGCCTTCTATGTGGGAGTCTCTCTGTGCAAACAAGAGCAGACGTGCGTTTGACAGGCGTGTAACAGGATTGATAAACACAGCAGTGTGACAGGTGAGAGGAAATGTCACTCCGTAACACGAGAGAAGAACGGAAGAAAGAGACAGCAAGACCAGAGCCAGACAGACTGATAGAGAAGAATGGGAAAAGGACAGGATGCAAGGAGGACAGAATGACGAATAATAGAGCGATATATATATCTATATATTTCCCTTGAGGGATAGAATAGATAGAGAGAGACGGGGGAGAGAGAAACACAGAGACAGTAAATTAAGAATTTCATTGCAAAATGGTGATCCATTTTGGAACATTTTGGCAAACTGGCATTTTTCTATTGGGCATTCCATTGCTTTGCATTGCAAAATGCATTTGACATTGGTCTTAAACGTTTGTTCTCAAAATATTTGAATGGTAAGAATTCATACATACAATAGATGATAGGACATGGAAATGAACAGTCATTTTCAATAATACAATTCAAAGGTGATGGATACACCATTTTGCAATGAAACTTTTCAAATACAGGTAAAAAAAAGAATGAAAAAATGCACAAAAGACTGGTAGAGTGAGAGACTGGGAAGGATTGTGTTGATGTAGACACAGACAGAGAGAAATGAAAGAAAGAACAAGGAAACAGTTGGGCACAAGGAAGACATGAAGAGGTACCATGGAATAGGCTGAGACCGCTGAGAAAGACTTCTGTGTGTGAATTTAGAGAGACAGGAAGAAAGTGACAGACAAAGAGCGAGGAGGAAGAAAAAATAAAGCAAGGAGGACAGAGGGAAGGAGGAGGTACAGCGGAGGGAGAGAGAGATGGAGTGAGAAATGGTGGTCGATTCCTCTCTTCAGTGGCTGCCATTGATCTGTGCATTGTGCAGAGCAACCTCCTCAGTAGGATAAATCGCTCTTCATTCATTCATTCATTCATTCATTCATTCATTCATTCATTCAGTTCCTCTTTCATCTACATCACCCCTCCACCTCCTCCTGTTGTTATCCGCCACCCTCCTGTCTTTCACCTCCTCATCCCTCCATCATCCCTCCTCCTCTACCTCATATGCCACAATTACCCTTCTGTTCACAGCCTCCTTAGGGATGAGTCATTCCTCATTCATTCAGTTTCTCCTGTCCATCCGCCTCCTCTCTTCACCTCCACCTCTTCATCCTCCTCCTCCTCCTCCTCATTCCCTCTTGGTGCTCATCCGTTCAGCTCCTTCTAACTCTCCTTCTTCCTTCATCATCTGTCTTTCGTCTTCCTCTCCATCACTCTCCTTCTCCTTCTCATCCTCTTCACCTCTTCTCCTCTTACCTCTTGCTGCTCATCAGGGCCGGTTATAAGCATAGGCCGGCTAGGCGGTCACCTACAGCGCAATGTGAAGAAGGAGCGCCGAAATGGCGCTCTCCGATGCGTAATTTTGGGATATGTAGGTTTTTTTATGAAGTCGCAATCAACAAAGCGTGGCGAAAGCGCTCCTCACGGCAAAGCGCCCCTCAGCCAATAGTAATATCGCTTTCAACTGTCTCTGGGAAGTCTGTGAACCAATAAACAGACAGTCCTGAGAAAGGGGGCGGGACGAGTGACAGCGTGCGATCTATTTTGAATTTGGAGATCCATTCGAGAGACAGAGGGCAAGCGCGAACAGCAATGCTGCTCTGCCGGGTGGAGAATTGTTATGTTCTCATTAAACCAGTCATTGCATGATGCAGGAGTTGCAGAGGGTGTTTTGGAAGTATGTGGTTTAATCAGCAGCCGTTTGTGGCAGGCACGTGCACAGCATAGTTGCCCACGGTGCCCGAGCAACGGCCCTTTTGCCCACATTGGCTGATATTGCCCTTCCAAGGGAGGGGAAAATAATATGGCAATTATAATTTCATATTTCAATATCATTTGATTTCTTTATAATTCATAATTTTGATTGAAGTTTTGTACAATAAAGACGGTCATACAAATTCATCAGCCCCGTCGAGAATGGGCACGAGCGATGTGAGGTAGGCCTACGCAACAACTCCGGTGGGGAGGGAGAAGGCACGCGAGTCGACAGGCGCTTGAGCGCCTATAAGAGACACGAAAGGTTTTGAAGATGCCTGGGTGTCGGCTAGAGCCCTACACACAGTCTAATATTAGGGTACAAAATATGCTCACAATCAACCTCTCTAATACAATGTTGAGTCTAGAACTTTTAGTTATCATAGGCCTACATCTGACAGCCAGCCAGCGCCACGTTTAGGTAGCAAAAAAACCCGACAGCCAGCTGTAGATATGCCTCGGAAAAATAGGCAAAGATTTCATGTTTCAACTGATTTGCTTTGCAATTCGTATTTTTGATTGAAGCTTCCTAAATTAAGTTTTCAAATTCAGATTCACCTGCACCTCGAGAGATAGCCTATGCAAAGGGAGGGGCAGCATGCGCGCTGCGGGGGGCACGCACAGCTCTACATGGGAGGGAGGGGGGGAGCAAGCAGGGCAGAGACGCAAAATATGTCGAAGATGTCGTGGGAGTAGAGCGACTGCCCTGACGGCCTGAGGTGAGCTGGAAACATAGCAGACTATACAGTATTAAACTACATGATCACAATTAATGTCTCTTAAAGCCGATCTCGAGTTTAGGACGTTTATTGATCCTAAATAATCTGACAGCCGGTGTGCCACGTTCAGATATTGGGGAAAACGACAGCCAGCTAGCTTGCAGTCAACGTTTTACATGGCTCAGGTTGTTTTGTGGAAGGCTAACCCAACTAAGAAACATGCAGATGACATGTCGTTTTATCAAGCAAGAGAGAACTTAAGGGGGTTGGCTAGCTAAAGGAAGCACATCTCTGCAGAGTTGGCTGCGAAAAAAATGAACAGGTGCAGGTGAGGCAGAGAATCTTTTTCAGGATTGTAGAGGTTTGATCTTGGTGAGACCGCTAGGAAAGTGCTTTTTCTTACGCTGATATATTCTCCGACCCAAAGATAGGCTACTGTTTCCACTGTCAATGTCTATGTAATTGAAATAAATCCACTCCACATGATAACTGACGTTTACTGTTCTTCTCAAGACATAGGCCGACAAAATGTGCATGAACTAACTAAAATATCTGTAATGAAAATAAAAGGTTGTAAAGTATGCGAGAAGCTCGGAGCTTCAGAGCAACAGTTAAGAACTGGTCGCTCGCTCCCACGCCACGGTTCTTTGCGATCTGAAATGAAAGCCGGCTCGTCAATTCTTAAAGCGACAGTACACATTTTTAATATAGGCTACAAAAGACCCAACAAATGACCTAAACCTGTGAATTCTTATTGTTTTAGCTTTCCTATATAATATTCATCATTTTAATCATGGAATATGCCTATTAATGAAATTTCAAATTCAAATTAACTGATCTTTTTAACAATTTTTAAACTAGGCCTATTTCTATTTATTATAACTTAAAGTCTACTTTGGCTGCTACAAGGATTATAAATATGACAGTGGGTTAATTGATTAAGTATCCTCATATTTAGCCTATTAATTTACTCATCATTTCATTTCATTTAAGATGAGGATGACTCAGAGCCACAGACCTCTGCACATAGGGCAGGTAGGCATAAGACTGATCATCTCTGTGACTGATACAGGTTTAAAAACTATCAAGGCTTTTTCTCATAATTTCATTTAATTTAGGGGCAGCCACATACCACACATGAGGAAATGTGGATCAGGAGACATTTAGGGCAGGTGGGCATAAGGCTGATCATCTCTGATATGATTAATAGGTAGGCCTACATGTTTAAAAACTAGCATGTTATATCATATGGTACGCAGATTCAAGATACTATACAATAAAATAATATTAATAATTATGACAATAACATACTACTTCTACTACTACTACTAAAAATAATAATACCCATGGTGCAGTTTCCTAAAAATTCTGAAGGGCGCTCATTGTTGATGGGTTTTTTTTGTTTTGTTTTTTTTTGGGGGGGGGGTGGGTTGCCCCTTCTTCAGGTTAGAGCAACTGCCCTTTGAGATTCCTGTGCACGTCCCTGGTTTGTGGTAATGTAAAGCCTAATAGTTATGAGGCTGCTGTTTGGAATTAGAGGGAAAAAGAGCTTTGCTTTTGATCTGAGAAATCGCTAGTTAGCATGCTAACATTAGCCAAGTATTCCAAGCAATGAAATCCAGTAAAGTAGCTGTTAGTAGCCTACTCACTAACACCCACCTGACGTCATAATACTTGCTTAGGTTGACCAGCAATGTAAAGTAAGACTGGTGCCATGTTTAAAACAAGTTTAGCTGCCATATCTCCTTCCATCCACTTGAATGAATTACCTGCTTGTTGTAAGCTTAAAAAAAAAAAAACATTGTTTCCAGACCAGAATGACATATAGGCCTACATTAATCATGTAAGAGAACCATGCACAGCATGTTTTCATGCTGAGTGATGTAGTATTGCAGACAAGTGAGAC
Source organism: Engraulis encrasicolus (assembly GCF_034702125.1). NCBI lineage: Eukaryota > Metazoa > Chordata > Actinopteri > Clupeiformes > Engraulidae > Engraulis > Engraulis encrasicolus. The sequence continues at coordinate 20,052,006 of NC_085861.1, read as the reverse complement.
TATTTACTATATTTTGTATATTATGAAATTCAAAAGCGTGACAGCTTTTCTCCCTTTCTCTCACCCTGTCCCTCCGGTTCAAACACATAGATAGCCCCCTTCTCATTCTCCTACTCACAAATGCACCACTATTTCCAGTACAGAAATGAAATTGGTTTGGAATCATAGACAGCACAAATGTGTAGCTTATTAAAATTGTTATGCTGCCATGCTTTGTGATGCTGTAGGTAGTGTAGATAGGCTATCAATGCAGACCTCCTTGGTAGGCCTATTGTCTACACATGCATTTGACATGCAAATGTACTGTACCACTCTCCTGGCATTTCAATTCCATTTTACATTGATAACCTCCCTCTCATCTGGGGTTGGGGGCACCACCACCATTACATCCAAGACACCACACAGTGAAGGTACTTTCATGCGACTCAATCTGATGTGTTGGTCGGCTGTCCAAAAGAACCAGAAATCCATTTGATGCAAAACAGTTATTGTTCTTGATGCTATTTAGTTAAGCTTACTACCGGTAAGCTGCACATTTATCCTTCACCTCCTCACTTCTCTCACTTCCCCTCCTCCTCCTCCATCATCATCATCTTCATCATCATCATCATCATCATCGTCACCATCACCATCACCATCACCACCATCGTCTTCTTCTTCTTCTTCTTCTTCTTCTTCTTCTTCTTCTTCTTCTTCTTCTTCTTCTTCTTCTTCTTCTTCTTCTTCTTCTCCTTCTTCTTCTCCTTCCTCTCCCTGCTCTATTTTTGTCCAGCCTCCTTGTTCTTCCTCTTCTGTCACA
>NC_085861.1:20043707-20046207 GCF_034702125.1 Engraulis encrasicolus | reverse complement strand
TCGGGCGTCAGCGGCGCGGGAGCCGGCTCCGCGCCGCGCTGCATTTGGAAAATAGAACTCGAGCGTATTTTTCACGCCGGCGACCGGCGGTGTCTCATTCAAATGAATGGCAAAGTAGCATGCTAGCTTTGGCTGTGGCTAGGGTTTTGAATAGGACTGACCGCGCACGCTGACGCTGTCAGTGTGAAAGGCAGAGAAAAACACGCCGGCCAAAACTAAGCAGAAAGACCGCGTTCGTCCCGGGACCGTTCCGTTCCACCTTGGTATGTTTTGGCCCTAAGGCGGAGGATGCGGATGGTCCAGAGGGCCCTGGAAGAGAGATAAGCAGTCCGAGCCGAGCAGGTAAGAAGACAGGCAGGCAGGCAGGCAGGCAGGCAGAGATGTGAGCCAGGGACACTATCAGGTGCATTCGCTAATTGGTTTCACTCTCAAAGGCAAAAGCTATTTACGTGGTGTGTGCGTGTCTCTGTGTGTGTGTATGTGTGTGTGTGTGTGCGTGTGTGTGTGTGTGTGTGTGTGTGTGTGTGTGTGTGTGTGTGTGTGTGTGTGTGTGTGTGTGTGTGTGTGTGTGTGTGTGTGTGTGTGTGTGTGTGTGTGTGTGTGTGTGTGTGTGTGTGTGTGTGTGTGTGTGTGTGTGTGTGTGTTTGCTGGGAGCCGTATAGGCAGCTATAGAAGCTTATCAACACCAGGATCTGTGTGTGTGTGTGTGTGTGTGTGTGTGTGTGTGTGTGTGTGTGTGTGTGTGTGTGTGTGTGTGTGTGTGTGTGTGTGTGTGTGTGTGTGTGTGTGTGTGTGTGTGTGTGTGTGTGTGTGTGTGTGTGTGTGTGTGTGTGTGTGGGTGTGTGTGGGTGTTCAATTGTGGTACTTCTAATTCCGCCTCTGCATTCAGAGAAGCTTGAAGGAGTTTCCTGGCAAGACATTGGACATTCATTTTACAGGCTGTGTAGTGTGTCAGATCCGTTTCCTCTGTGTGTGTGTGTGCGCATGTGTACTGTTGTGTGTGTGTGGGGGGGGTGGGGGGGGGGGGGTTTGATGGGGTAGTAGGTGGGTGCAAAAGTTTTCTTCTGTTATTGGATAACATCATTTTGTGGGCCTTTGCAGTGAGGGACAGTCCTTTGTGATTAGGGAGTTGGGTTTGTAGCCAAAAGCTGACAGGAGGGTGGGGTAGTGAACAACCAGAGCTCTCACCCATCCTCCTCAATGATTGAGGCCCAGTAGGCACATAGTACCTTGGGATGCCAACTTGCACACTTACTTTGTCCTTGCTGTGCCTAGTGGCACATAGGGCAAGGACAAAGGATCTCCACTCATCTCTGTTGTTGGCTTTTTTTCCTCAATGGTGCTCCAGTTAAGGGATCTCTCTTTCATTTCACTTTCAATGGTTCTCCTCCAGGTTGTCTTTGGTCTTCCTCTCCTACGCTTTCCTCTGGCGTCCATCGAAGTGCCACTCTTGTGATGTTGTCCCGTGGTTTTCTGAGTAGATATCCTAACCATTTCCACCACCTGAGAATTAGAAGGGTCTCCATGTCTGTGCATCCAGTCAGGGCCGAATTAAGATGGCCTGGGGCCCCTAGGCAACAGGTTGCTCTGGGCCCCCTCAGAAGGCAGATTTCGTGACAAATGTATGTAGGTGTGTCATAATTACAAGCTAGGAATTAATGACAACATGTCTACCAACTGTATTGAACATGTTTCAATATTGCATCGTCACAATTCTGCAATTTTTCACTTTATGGCCAATCAGGGCCCCCTGGCAGGTGGGGGCCCCTAGGCTGCTGCCATATCCAGCCCGTGGATTAATCCAGCTCTGCATCCAGTAACCCAACCCAACTTGCACAGGTGAGGTATAATTGCAATTTTTTTACTACTGTATGTGCTGTGCCACAACGACAATGGAAATTATGATAGACAGCTCAGTGGTAATCGTGCTGATTTATGGAATTAAACAGGGAAATGTTAATATTACTTTTGTAAATCCCTTCAATATTTTTGAGCTTAGCATGATATGTTGTCATTTTCTGTCCTCTTTGATTCTTTGAACAATTTCAGAAATAAATCTGGTACCTTTCCTGATTATGATGGGCTACATCTAACAAAGCGTTTAAGGTTGTGCTGATCAGCATCCTCATTTAATGTTGGAGCAAAATAAATTGTTTTGACACGTTATTAAATGAAATCTTAAACTCCAGGTAATTGCCTTGATGGTTCCATTCAAGCAAATACCACCCGTGCCAATCAACGGCTTACAATTAAATTTGCAACAAAGTCAAATAGCAAACACAAGCCTGCGGCAGTTTTTACCGCAAGTAGTAGAAGAAGAAGATGAAGGGGGGAAAAAATCAAAGTTAAAGTCCAGCGTGTGCGTTGTAATCACATTCTTTACTTTGGAGCTTCTTTAAAACAACTCTCTCCGCCTGACTGCCCTGGGTACCCTGACACACACACACACACACACACAGGCACACACACACGCACATGCATACACACACGCACACACACA
>NC_085861.1:20033707-20041207 GCF_034702125.1 Engraulis encrasicolus | reverse complement strand
ACAGACTTGGGCATATACCGTACATACAGTATAAACTACTGTACTGTGGTATACTGTATAGAGAAGCAGTTTAAACAGTGTTAGTCATACTTGGTCAGGGAGAGAGAGACAGTCGACAGGCTGAGGTATAGAGGGACATAATGCCCCATGTACATCAAGCGCTTCCAACGCGACCCAGGTAGCTGGGGTGGTTGAAGAAGTTTCGCCATGAATTCGTTTTATTCGCTCTGGACGCTGCACTGACATGTTTGATTAAGCTAATCACATAACGGCTCTGTCTTGACAGCCTGGGACATTCCTCGATATGAACGTTCCAATTGGTTTTCGCCGAACCGCGTCATAGTGAATTCGCTTAAGATTAGCTTGAGTTTAATCGTCAAAATTCGCCCTGGTCGCTCAAGAAGCTTCGCTCCTGCCCAATTCGCTCTGGTAGCTTTATTCGCCTTCCCTCCATAGAGAAACAATGACTTCCGCCTTAGTTTAGTTCGCTTAGTTCGCCTTCAATGTACACGGGGCATGAGACTGTTGCTTTCGTTAGTCCACTCACTGTCATAGGAGGTAAGAATACAGAAAAATTATAGTCAAGTAAAATGTATCTTAACAGTAGCGCTTTATACGGGTGAATAGATCACTGTCCTGGTCAACATCATATCAGGCCATTTCTGAATGAAAGTGAAAGTGAAAGCCCAAGTGGGAACTCCAACTCTCATTGTCATTGTGACACAGCACTCCACAGCACACAACCAAATTGCATTCATGCCTCACCTGTGCAAGGGAACAGCCCCCAATGGCACCCGAAAGGGAACAGTGCGGGGAGACAGAACCATGCTCAGGGTACCTCAGTTATGGAGGAGGATGGAGGAGAGCACTGGTTATTAATCTCCCCACCAACCTGGCGGATCGGGAGTCGAACTAGCAACCTTTGTGCTATACGTCCGATGTCCTAATCCAGTGGTTCCCAGACTTTTTTCCCCGTGCACCCCCTTTAACATTTCAATGTGGTTCGCGCACCCCCTAAGCAAATGTTGCACCACACCACATTTTGGGTAATCCTGATTTCCAATCGATGTTTTTTTTCTGCCATAATCACAATGGAACTTATTGCATGACAAGTCTATGAGTTAAAAATTACACTTCAGATGGATCCTTCCAGGATACAATCATAAAACAATTAAAACTACCTGACGTTCATTAATGCTGGATAAAAAACACAGATATCCACCCTTGCTCTATTCAGCTCGGGCACCCCCTGGTGACAGGCCGCGCACCCCCAGGGGTGCACGCACCACAGTTTGGGAAACCCTGCCCTAACCGCTTACCCATGGCTGTGACCCATAAGGAATCGCATCAGAGCACCACAACTGCAGGGTTTTTATTTGATTGCACTTGAAAGGAAATTCTTAGAGTCTTAATCTGAAACGTGTGCAAGAATCCACCTGCCAATATGTCCTCAATTTGGCCCTGGATTAACCCACGTTATGGGATGCCATGTTAGCTTTAGTGTAAACATGGCAAATGGCTGAACATACAAATCACTCGGCTCTCTCCCGACAGCGCATTCATGTGTCGGGCAAAGGACAACAGATGACTGCACTGTACATCAACAACCTTCAAAGATATCAGCTGTCAGCCTTGTCTGACTGGCTCCCATGTCTTCAAAGGCCACAACCTTTCCACTGACCTTTCTCTCACTTTCATCCACTAATTCCCTTTTTTCCGAAAGAGCGAACGGGAACTTCAGAGTTCTGCCGATACCGATAGCGAGCAGAGTGGTGTTTAGCATGGCCGTAACCACCATTGAGGACACAGAGGTCATGTCCTCTGCATTTTTTTTTTCAGGAATGTAAAATTTATCTATGATGAAAATCGATATATGATCAACAATGATACATTCCAAATAGCACTACCATTTATCCTCAAGGCAGTGATTAATAAAAACAAACTTAAGAGTTTGACTGAAGTGTTTGAAGCATTCTAAATATACAGTATGCAGTACAGCACAGAGTATTCGACCTCAGTATTTGAAAATGTCTAGTTACGGCCCTGGTGTTTAGTTGTTCGTTCCTCTGCTGTGCGAGCTGGAAGCTAAACCAAGCACAACACTTTGGCTAATCCAGGCGTCTGTCAAACTGTGTCAGACCTGATGCAGCACAAAGCAGAGGCATGCAAAGCAATAGTTCCATGTAAATTACAAATTGGCATATTTAACCCGTTAAGACACAGCATTATACATTTGCTGTTACCAGAATAGCAATGACCAAGTCATAGTACATCACTAAAGACCCTGTTTTATGCCATAACATAGTGTAGTACTATGGTAGTTAACTTTTCGGAAACAACCACTTTACATTGACCTGATTTAGAAAAATGTAGAAGTCCCAGCAGGATGTATGATAGTCATTTGACACAGTCATACACTTTGGCGGTCAGGGAGGCTAGGTAGTGGGGGCCTGGGTAGTGAGGGGGCCCTTGGTAATGCGGGGACCCTAAGCCATCTAGGCTGGGCAATGCCTCACTGTAGGATAGGGACCCTTATTCCACATCAATTTTCACACTGTTCAGAGTTTGTTCTCACAGTGTGTCAGGAGCTTATACACATTGTATTCTGGCACTAACTACTTACTAATAAATAGAAATATAGGCTTACTGGTCCTTACTAAGGTTATATTAGTAATAAATCCCTAATTGTGTATGAACAAGACATTTGCGAATACATGCCTAACAAATGTTTGATTTTGCTTAGTACATGCCTTACAAGCTACTTATACAAGCATTAACATTGTATGTGTTAGTGCTTATAGATGTAATGGAAACACTTTATTTTAGAGAAGATACATCTATTAGCACTAATACATACAATGTTAATGCCTGCATAAGTAACTTGTAAGGCATGTACTAAGCAAACGCTAAGGCCTACTAGGTCCTTACTAAGGTTAAATTGGTAATAAATCCCTTATTGTGCATGAACAAGACATTTGCGAATACATGCCTAACAAATATTTGATTTTGCTTAGTACATGCCTTACAAGCTATTTATACAGGGACATTGTATGTATTAGTGCTAATAGATGTATCCCTAAAAATAAAGTGTTACCGATGTAACCCTAAAATAAAGTGTTACTAACTTTTCAATGACTATTACATTGTTCCACTGGTGGAAGGTGAAACGCCGTACATTATTTGGCTACATAGCCATGCTGAGTTTGTATGTTGAGGGTGGATCAGTACTGATCTAGCCTTTTGTATTTAAAAGTTTAGACAGAATTCACTGGCATTGCTGGTGCTGAAGACCTCTGAAGCTCATGAAAGTCACTGTGCTCCAGCCATCAGTAATAAATGTGCAGGTGTGAGGCAGGAAAACTCAATCAAAGAACAAAAACACTGCACGCTGATCACTGTTTACTTTTTTCAGTTTTATTTTTGATAGCAAACTATAGCCCGATTCGGACGGGACTTTTATTACCTATGGACCCCCGGTAATTCGGAATAATTACAGAGAATGTCTGAGTTATATAGTATCAACCCACTCTCCCTCCACTGTCAGCCTCTGGCCAGCCAGGCCACAGACAACCCCCCCCCCCCTCATCCCCACCACCATATCTGCGACTGAACATTCCACCTGCACTACTACATCTGTGACTGAACTTTCAACCTGCACTAACTCAAAACATGCACACACACACACACACACACACACACACACACACACACACACACACACACACACACACCCCACACACACACACACACACACACACCACACACACACACACACGCACAACACACACGCACAACACACACACACACACAAGCACACTGCACTTTCTGCACTAAACCCAAACATACACACACTGACACACAACTCACACACACACACACACACACACACACACACACACACACACACACACACACACACACACACACACACACACAGAGAGACACACACAGAGAGAGACACACAGACACACACACAGACGCACACCGCACTTTCTACCTGCACTAAACACACACACACACACACACACACACACACACACACACACACACACACACACACACACACACACACACACACACACACACAGACAGACACACACACACTCACTGCTGCTGGTGTACTTGATAGACCTACTTTAATATGTATTTTTCTTCAAATGCTACTATTACTATGTCAGAACGCTATAAAGGACTTTTAGAAAAAGCACAACAAAATACCTCCTCTTAATGTATGTTCTCTCAAGTCTTCTGTTGTCCAGTCTTGCACTTTAAATGTCTGTATGAGCACTGTCTATGTCCATACTGTCTTATGTCCATGTATGAGTACTGTCTATGTCTATACTGTCTATGTCCTTACCTAGATTAGTCTATGTCTGCATGGGAAAGCAAGAAACATAATTTCAAATTCTTTGTATGACCAGTGCATGTAAAGAAATTGACAATATAACCAACTTGACTTGACTTGACTTGAGTTCTTAGTCCTGTGCGAATGTGCCATGTCTGCGATTCGTGAGGTAATAATTCCGCCGCGAATTACCTACTGTAATTCGGCGAAACTCAGACGTCCAGGGGTAATTTTACATAGGTGCGCCGTCTGCACTCCCTTGTAATGTCTGTGAATTGAGTAAATAACAGACATTTATTTATCCCGTCCGAATGCCCCCCGAAAAATCACGGAGGTCCAGGGGTAATTGCGAATTACCAGGGGTCCATAGGTAATATTTATCCCGTGCGAATCGGGCTTATGTGTTGTGGGAATGTGTATGTGTGTATGGTATGTGTCTGTGTATTTCAAAGCACTTCAAACTCATAGTTACAGCTCCAGGCCACTTTATTAGAATAGCATGAAAAAGTTGATTTATTTCCATAATTCCATCAATAATGTTAAACTGTCATGGATTGTAGATTCATGGCCCAGTTGTTTAACTATTCCAATCATTCATTTTTTTTCTTTTTACATATTTTGGCCTTCCAGCTCAAAAAACCCATGAATTGGGGAATTCGCATCATTAGAATATTGTAATAAAATCACAATTTTCTTCATCAGAATTCGTTTCACATCAGTGCACATCAAATCAGTTGAAATTTGGTACTTTCTACATAACATGCAATGTTCAATACTTGGTTAGGACTCTCTCTGTCTTAATAACGGCCATGATGCGTTTAACATTAAAGTCAATGGCAGAAACAGTGCATGGGAGTAATGGAAGCCCAGATATCCTTGATGCTTTGCCGTCAGCTGTTCTTGTTTGTTGACCTGGTGTCCCACACTTCACTCTTCAATATACCCGTAGATATCCATGCTACGTTTTGGTGTTAATGTGACGGAGGTCATCTTGCACCTGTTCACCCCCCTCGGGGATCGAACGTGCGACCTCGTCAACTACAACGGTTCGGCAATGGGAGACACAGTACGATACCGCTGGGCCAAGAGACTAGTCTCTCGGCCCAACGGCCCGAGACTGTATGAGGCTATCGGAGGGAGGTTTACCAACGTTCCACGCCAACTCTGTGCTAGTTACCCTCCGTTACACTCTCCCCCTTAAACCTCACTCCCATCCTGGGTCAGCGGCACCACTGTGACGGAGGTCATCTTGCACCTGTTCACCCCCCTCGGGGATCGAACGTGCGACCTCGTCAACTACAACGGTTCGGCAATGGGAGACACAGTACGATACCGCTGGGCCAAGAGACTAGTCTCTCGGCCCAACGGCACGAGACTGTATGAGGCTATCGGAGGGAGGTTTACCAACGTTCCACGCCAACTCTGTGCTAGTTAGCCTCCGTTACACTAACTCACCACTTTAATTCATTCATTTTCAATGGGGTTTCATTTCTGGTGATTTAGAATTAAACTGGTGAGTTAGCGCCTAAACGTGGCATGGGAATCTACAGGGTTATGTACAGATGTTATGTAGAAAGTACCAAATTTCAACTGATTTGATGTGACCCGATTTTTGATGAAGAAAATAGTGATTTTTTTTTTACAATATTCTAATAATGCAAATTCCCCAATTCATGGGTTTTTTGAGCTGGAAGACCAAAATATGTAAAAATAAACAATTTAATGATTGGAATAGTTAAACAACTGGGCCATGAATCTACAGTCCATGACAGTTTAACATTATTGATGGAATTTTTCATGCTATTCTAATAAAGTGGCCTGGAGCTGTATATCAGAGAGAGTAGAGAGAGAGAGAGAGGTTCCATTGGCACATTGTTTCCGGGTTCTATTATTGCAAGGGGGAGGGGGGAAATCCCCCTTTAGGCAGACCTAGGCAGACCTAAGGACTGTTCTATTCAATGCTAGGAGTATTATGACACACCCCTTTAGGCAGACCGGAACCTGGTCATGTTAGGTGCCCATAGCAACCTAATACATTAGCATATCTCTATATACTTAAATAATGTAAAATTTACATTATGTGAAGCTTGGCAATAATCTCCTTTTCAAAATATGTTGAAAAACAGAAGCACAAAAGAAAATACTTTGTACAGAAAAGCTGGAGAACCAGTGTGGCATTATGGTAACAATCCTTGTTACCTTAGGTCTGTGTAGGCCTATGTCTGGAGTATTGATTTTGAAGATATCAGAGGTCTAACCTTCACTAAAAGAGATAACAGGGAGAGAGATAACAGGGTCAATTAAACCTGACACGCCTTTATGTTCACGTGTACTCTGCACAGCTGAGATAGTGGGGAGTGGTCAGAAATGGACACACTGCCAAATCCATCACAAATGAAGATACATAATTCAAAGAATTCAGTGCTCTCTGACTATTTCACACACATTATTCCTCAGATGTTCAGAGTATCATGAAGCGAGTAAGGGGATTAAAGAACAGACTAAAAAGATTACAAAGACATCACCCTCTACACTCTCACAGCTAAATTATTTACGCTTCATTACAATTCAACATGAAAGTTCAAAAGGTCAAAGTTCAAAGAGATAAAGATACTATGATGTGGTATTGATTTAGTTTGGAACAGGTGACACAAGCAGAGAGAGAGTACGCCTACAATACACAGAGAGTAGTCTCACAATGCAAACACACTGCGAAATGTACTGTACACCAATTTTGAAAGTGGGACAGAGCTCAGCAGTATAGAAGAATGTTCAGTTAGAGTCCATAATGTTGAGTTGGAAAACACAAAGGGCAGTCATGGGTAAGCGGTTAGGACAACAGACTTGTATCCCGAAGGTTGCCTGTTCGACTCTCGACCTGCCAGGTTGGTGGGGTGGGGGGGCGGAGTAATTAACCCTTTGATGCAGATGCAAAAAATGGCAATTTCCGCCTATATTTGACACTTGTGTACAGTAGAATATCTCTGGTTCTACATATGCTTTTTACATAATTTATGAACCACATAACAGAATACATTGTTCAAAGAGAGTGTTTTAACCAGTGCTCTCCCACATCCCCCTCCATGACTGAGGTAACGTCTGAGAGCATGGTACGGTACTGTCCCAACACACTGCTCCCTTGGGGCACCATTCGG
>NC_085861.1:20021207-20026207 GCF_034702125.1 Engraulis encrasicolus | reverse complement strand
ACTCATAATATCCTTGGAGTATTATAAGCTACATTCATGGTTATGCATTACTGTTAACATAAAGCATCATGAAACATCATCGGTGTAGTCGTAATGCTTTGTAAGTAATTATAATGTGCATTATAATTTGTTATAAATGCGCTCATAATGTGCTATAGATATGGGCTTCATAGAAAGCGTTTTTTAAGTTGGAGTGCCTTAGTCAGAGAATTTATTCTCATTCTTGAACCTGTACGTAAAAAAAATCGGTAACACTTTCTATGAAGCCCATATCTATAGCGCATTATGAGCGCATTTATAATTAATTATAATGCTCATTATAATTACTTACAAAGCATTACGACTACATCGATGATGTTTCATGATTCTTAATGTTAACAGTAATGCATAACCATGAATCTAGCTAATAATACTTTATAAATCCAAGGGTATTATGAGTGCTCATGACAGGATATAAACTACAGGCTGCCTGATGGGGCTTACAGTACATTATGATGCATTATAGATGTGCATTATACAGTGCATTATAGATGCATCCATATGCACTTCACTTTACTTAGAGCACACATTGACGACTTATGATCTCACATGAAACATTATAGCATCGTATGAGCCCTTATGACAGTTTATCATCCAGGTCTGTGCATAGAGGGGTTTAGGTACTCATAATGTACTATAATGAATGAATGAATGAATAAATGAATGAATGAATGAAACTTTATTGTCATTGTACAGGTACAACGAAATTGGTAAAGTGCAGATGCTCACGGTGCTTAAAAATCAACAAAGAACCTATATATATACTGTATAAAAAATAATTAAGATTTTAAAAAGTCAGCTGTGCAAAATTAAGTGTGTAGATTGCTTTTGGATAAAAACTGTCTTTTAGCCTGTTTGTTTTTGTACCCAGAGCCCTGTAACGCCTGCCTGATGGCAGCAGCTCAAACAGTTTATGTCCAGTATGGTAGGGGTCTCTGATGATTTGCTTGGCTTTCTTTAGACAGCGACAGGAGAACAACTCCTCTAAAGAGGGCAGGGGACAGCTGGTGATCTTCTGAGCTGTGCTGACCACTCTCTGAAGAGCTCTTCTGTCCGCTGCTGTGCAGCTGGAATACCACACACATAAACAGTATGTTAGGATGCTCTCTATGGAGCTCCGGTAGAAGGCCACCAGTAGACTTTGGGGTAGATGGTTAGCCCGTAAGACCCTAAGGAAGTACAGTCTCTGTTGTGCCTTCTTGATGGTGGCAGTGGTGTTTGTGTTCCAAGTAAGGTCGTCCCTCAGATGCACGTCCAGGAAGCGGAAATCAGAGACCCTCTCCACACAGGTCCCATCGATGACCAGCGGTTGAATGTTAGCCTTTGTCCTCCTGTAGTCCACTATCAACTCCTTTGTTTTTGAGATGTTTAGGAACAGGTTGTTCTCCTTGCACCAGACCGATAGACGCTGCACCTCTTCCCTGTATGCAGTTTCGTCTCCCTTGGAGATGAGACCTACGATGGTGGTGTCATCAGCAAACTTGATGATACTATTGCTGGAGTGAGAGGGGGTGCAGTCGTAAGTGTATAGGGTGTACAGGAGTGGGCTTAGCACACAACCTTGGGGGGAGCCTGTGCTGGTGTTTATGACTGAGGACAGGTGGGAGCCAGCTCTTACCCTCTGGGAGCGGCCTGTCAGAAAGTCCAGTATCCACCGACAGATGGAGTGTGACAGCCCCAGGTCCAATAACTTGGTCACCAGTCTGTTGGGGAGGATAGTGTTGAATGCCGAGCTAAAATCCACAAAGAGCAGCCTGGCATAGCTCCCCTGCTGCTCTAGATGGGACAGAGCAGCATGAAGGGCTGTTATGATGGCGTCATCTGTGGACCTGCCGGCCCGGTAGGCAAACTGATGAGGGTCAAACCCAGGTGGGAGACAGGAGGTGATGTGAGCCTGAACCAGTTTTTCAAAACACTTCATAATGATGGGAGTGAGTGCCACTGGTCGGTAGTCATTCAGTCCACTGATGGTGTCCTTTTTAAGCCCCATCAGGCAGCCTGTTGTTAATTACCAGTCATGAGCACTCATGACACCCTTGGATTTATAAAGCATTATAAACTAGATTCATAGTTATTCATAACTGTTAATATAAAGCATCATGAAGCATTATGAGTGTAGTCATATTGCGTTGTTAGTAATTATAGTGTGTGTTATAATTTGTTATAAATGCGCTTATAATGTTGGCTTTAAGTAAAGTGTTACCAACAAATCCCATACATTAGTGTAGTCATGTGTAAGCGGTAAGGGCGTCAGACTTGTAGTCCAAAGATTGCCGGTTTGACTCCGGACATGCCATATTGGCGGGGGGAGTAATTAACCAGTGCTCTCCCCAGTCCTCCTCCATGACTGAGGTACCCTGAGCATGGTACCGTCCCGCCGCACTGCTCCCTTCGGGCGCCATTGGGTGAGACAAAAATGCACTTTCGTTGTGTGCTGTTTCACAATGACAATGGGAGTTGATTTCCCAGGTGAACTTTCGCTTCACATTCTCTGAGGGCTTTAGTCTGGTTACTAGACAACAGTTTCTAACATCTCTTAGTTCAATGGAGTCCACGTAGCCTGGGCGAAAGCCAACTGTTGATTCCTTCAAACAGTCTAGCAAAAGCTAAGAGGAATCCATCTCCATGGAGGGTGGGAGATTGTCTGACCTTATTCTGCCATTTAAATTCATTGGAGTTCAGAATTAAAATGAAAAAGTAAAATAAAATTGTGCTTAAAATTGTGCTTTATTAGCATGACTGTTACGATATAGTGCTGCCAAAGCATACAAATACAAGACAATAAGACAAATGTGTAAATAGTGTTACCTTAACCAATCACTAACGGACTCCGCAGGTGAGTTCTGCGTCACCACTCTCATCCATTTGCTGATTGCCAGAAGTGTGAGGGAACCGAGCTAGGAGGGCTTTGTCAGACTATGTATGGAGCCAAAATCTTTGGGTGGAAGAAGGATGGCATCGTCCAATAGCAATCCAGCAGCAATACAGCAGTTCTTCAACCAATTGAAGGCCTTCTTCTCCAACCCTAACCTGGATGGAACATTGACAGGCACAAATATGGATATGAAAAAAATAAGGCCTTTCTGTGCTGATGACATTACATGCACAGAGGAATCCACACAAGAGAATGTAGAGGTTATTCCACTAAATCACTGAGGAGTTAGCCTGGTGAACCAGCGCCACCCACTGGACGGCAAAATGTTTTGTCTACGGGTGGGTCTGGCCTCGCATAATGATTCAATGAAGCCAGAATGCCATGAATCTAGCTAGCCAATTACAACGCAAAGATGTGTTTTGAATCAAAGCGGGCAGGGTTTTGAGGGAAGGTTGTTCTCATCAACAATCTTCAGATGTATTATGCATCGAGGCCAGACTAAATTAGACATCCACATTTAGTCTGGTTTACCAGGCTACTGAGGAGTACCACCAAAGGCAACTCTGGGGACAGCTGGGGCCCCAAGCGAAAATGAAAAGGAATGAATATTTTAAAGAAAATTGTCACTAATGTACAAAAGTGTGAGCTGTTATTCGCTATGTAGGAGCTTGGGGGCCAGAAGCGACTGCCTGCCTAGTCTGGTGACAAGAAGTGCCTCTGAGTACCACACAGCACCTTATCCTGGCACTTTCCCTAACTTGCCTTTTCCATGTACCGTATTTTTCCATGAAGACAAAATGCTGTGACTTGAGAATCTGAACTTATGATTAATTCATTTAATTGGTTCAACAAGTTACTTCAATTGTTCATACACGTAGGTATCTCTGAGGTAGAAGGATGCCCTTTCTTTTTCTGCCGGTAGACGGTCGTTTAAAATGTCTCCACACGGTTCTGAATGCGGTCCTGCTAACCTTTCACTCCCCTCACTATATTGGCATTACGATTAAGCTTGGGTCAGTTGTGGCCCCACCACATGGTGAGAGACACACAGAACACACACAGAACACACACACACACACACACACACACACACACACACACACACACACACACACACACACACACACACACACACACACACACACACACACACACACACACACACACCACACACACACACGCGCGCACACACACACGCACACACACCACACACACACACACACACACACACACAGAAAATGGTAAACTCCAGGTTAACAGAGAATATACAGTAACTCCATGTGGCCTTCCATTTCACCAAACTGCGCCGTCAAATTGGGTGATTGGCCTTTTGCTGTGTTCTGCTTTTAAGGCCAGGGGCAGACCACTAACTTCCTCGCCTGGTTTGTGAACCTTTTGGGCTTCCGAATACGGCCCGACTCCCACAGCCTTGGGTTTCGGCGCTTGCTCGCTTAGATTCAATTAGTGCGAATGCCAACTAAAAGCAACAGAAGGGCAGCGTTGGAGCAGTGCAGAACACACACACACACACACACACACACACACACACACACACACACAGAAGCGCAGTGTGGAAGCAGTTGCGGAGGTGGTGTGAAAGGTCAACCCATCTCGCCGCCGACCAGAGGAACACAAAACCGAAAACGGGAGACGAGGAAGAAGAAATGTCAAAGGCATGAGAGAAAAAGACCAAGAAGAAGATGAAGAAGAAGAGGAAGAGAGGAATAGAACAGAACAGAAGGAGAGCAAAAAACAACCCAAAATGAAATGGCGTTCCATTATGTTGAACTATACTAGGTATGTGCGCACACAAACTGCATTTTCTCTCTCTTGCGTTAAACAACATGACCTGAGGCTTGAGTCGGGTTTTAAATCATGAAATTAATACAGGAACAAATAATATAGTCAGGCTCGTGGAAATGAAAACAGAGGAGAGGAGACCCTTTTTATTGCATCAGAAAATGTTTCAAGCTCCTCGTTTTGCTCGCCACGCTCTGAAACACAAAAGCAACAAATTATTTCAAATCACGCAGTCCCAATTGTGTGTGTGTGAGAGAGAGACAGGGAGAGAGAGAGAGAGTGTGTG
>NC_085861.1:20013707-20018707 GCF_034702125.1 Engraulis encrasicolus | reverse complement strand
CCCATCAAAACAAACACACTGCAACAAGGGATTTCCATTTACAATGAGTTTTGCCTAATTTATCTTAAGAAACAACAACAAAAATGTAGGCCTACCTCTAAATATAGAATGACCCATGATGGAAAATACTGTATATTGCTGCAATAGCAAAGGAACATTTGGTCCCAAGTGTTCATGTCATCAAACTAATGGAGAACACGTAACCTTGAGTCTGCAGAGTGCGACATATATCTGATCTGAAGGCAGGTCTGAGTTCCGAGGTCATTTCCTGATGTGTCTGCACTCCCAACTCTCTCTCTCTCCTATTCATTTCCTGTGTCTGTCTCTCTCACACCCTGTCCTATCATTAAAAAAGGTGACAAAAGGCCCCCCAAAAAAGGACTCTGGAGGTTGGAAAATGAAAATGAGTGTCTTCTTTCTCGTCCACTCTGAGGAACTTGTCAGTCAGTTAACAGGCAGTGTTCCAGCTAAGTAGAGGTTTTGAAGGGCAAAGGCCTTAGTGCGGCTGTAAAAAAGCTGTCATGACTGGAGGATAGAAGGGAAGAAAGGAGAGGAGTGGACAGATGTGGAAGTGAGGGAAAAAAGGGAGGTGAGAGGAGATGAAATTAGAGGAGAGGAGAGGATGCGAACAGACAGAAGAGAAGAAGCGATGTCGGATGGACAAGGAGAAAAGAGATGTGGAGGGGAGAGGAGAAGAAAGGAGAGGTGGAGACAAGGAGAAAATATATGTGGAGGAGAGAGGAGAAAAAGGAGAGGAGGAGACGAGATGTGGAGAGGAGAGGAGAATGAGAGGAGAGGAGAGGAGAAGAAAGGAGAGGAGACGAGATGTGGAGAGGAGAGGATTAGAAAGGAGAATGAGTGGAGAGGAGAGGAGGAGAGAGGAGAATGAGAGGAGAGGAGAGGAGAGGAGAAGAAAGGATAGGAGGAGACGAGATGTGGAGAGGAGAGGATTAGAAAGGAGAATGAGTGGAGAGGAGAGGAGGAGAGAGGAGAATGAGAGGAGAGGAGAGGAGAGGAGAGGAGAAGAAAGGATAGGAGGAGACGAGATGTGGAGAGGAGAGGAGGAGAGAGGAGAATGAGTGGTGGAGAAGAAAAGAGAAGAGAGCAGAGGGTCCACATGTCTGCTGTGGGGTCACATCATCTTTGCAAGCTAGCTAGTGAGCCTATTACAAAAATCAAAGTGTACTTTAATGTAAAAAATGCATGCAACAAGGGTTAGCATAACAACACACACATTGTTATTAGATGTACATTCCCTCTGACACACTCACTCACAAACTCACACACACATGTGCAGTAAAACAAACTAGCAATGTACACCAATTGTACCTAATGAGTTGGCAAGATATTATTGCTGAAAAAACCCTCATATATTTGATCCAACCAGCACAGAATCAGGAGCATCACTTTATAGTAACGTTATCAGTTACTCAGTGAAGTTACTTTTGTTGGAAGGAAATAGCAGGTTTTGTATTTTTACTTCTACTTTTACTTGTGCTGTAAAAAGTAGCAAGTGTGGGATAAAGGACATCACACATTCACACACACAGACAGACAGAAAGACGAATACACATAGGCGCACATCCACACACACAGGCACACATACACACACACACACACACACAGACACACACAGACACACACACACACACACACACAAATGTACACACGCACTCACGCACGCACGCACACACGCACGCACACACACACGCACACACACACACACACACACGCACACACACACACACACACACACACACAGAAAGATTCAAATTTTGTATACTGCACTTCTCTAGACTTAAAAACAACAAAGAAAAGTTCACTCTGTCCCCCTTCTCTGTCTGCCAAGGCCGCTTCAAACCTCATCTCAGAGTGCACGTAGCGGTCTCAACCTCATTACTTGCATGACTTGCTGGAGTCGAACATTTTTAACTTGTTTGGAGTTGAGTTTTTTCTTTTCTTTTCTGAGGCACCTCTTAGTATTTTGCCTCACATTTATTATTTTTTTGCCAAATGTGGAGGGACTTACCGAGCGGAGTGATTGCGTTCACTGAAACGGCTCAAATCCCCCACGCTAATCCATGTCAGTGGGAAAACTCAATTTTGCATTTCTTTTTTCATTTCCTTGCGCATTTATTTGAATTATTATTCTCTCTCTCTCCCATTGGCCATGTTGTCATCTTGTGCCTATCAATGCTTCCCATCTAAAATGAATTTCCACTAAGGAGCCGTTCACGACATGGCAATAATGGCTTTTTTCCATCAACAAAAAAGAAAAAAAAAACACAATATGGATTAGGTGTTAAGAGAATAATCATTTTAATTGCATTTCTATAGACATCGGAGTTTAACTCTACAGAGGGATTCTTCCGGACATCATGTTCAAGCAGGATTTGTCACGTGTAGTAGGCCTCTATTGGAAAAGGCTTTTCAAGCAGAATATGAACGGCAGATACTGTATATGACTTGCAATACTTGTATGTAGCATACTGCTATTTGCAAACATGTGTGCTCAGCTGTGTGTGTGTGTGTGTGTGTGTGTGTGTGTGTGTGTGTGTGTGTGTGTGTGTGTGTGTGTGTGTGTGTGTGTGTGTGTGTGTGTGTGTGTGTGTGTGTGTGTGTGTGTGTGTGTGTGTGAGAAAGAGAGAGAGAGAGAGAGAGAGAGAGAGAGAGAGAAAGAGAGAGAGAGAGAGGGGGGGGGGAGAAGAGAGAGAGTAAAAGAGAAGAGGAAAAGAGTCAATGTAAATGAGAAACCGTATTTGCATGGACCTTTTGTATTTAGTGCATTTGTAGCTGTTAATTAATTTTCTACTAAATTGAACGTGTTTTGTTGTGTTGGACAGAGTGCTTCCAGGCATTTAGATAAAGGACAATTTTTTTCATAAACGGACATGGTAACATAAATCTCACATTATCTTTTTCCACGAGATGGACGAAGACGGACAAAGCATCCCAACAAAAACATACCCAAGCAAAAAAACAACCATTTTATGCCTTAACTGTGACCTCACTCTCGCTATGTTTTCACTACTTTTGTTCCAGATAATAGACCTGCAAAAGTGAATTACCGGCAGAACACATTTGCACTCAGCACACAAACAAATAAACAAACAGCACCAAAAAATCAATATACACATGTACACCAGGCCGCATGGACCACACACACACACCTTCATCCTGGAAAAAACACGCTGCCAATAACGCCAAAGTTCAGGGCTTCGGACCTGATGTGGAACAACAACCAGAGGCGGGCTTTACATGAGGCAAACCTAGGCAATTGCTGAAGGCCCCGAGCAGATCTGCCCTCCATAGGGGCCCCCAACTGTGACATCAGTCACGATAAACACTCAAAAAAAGTATGCCTGCGTTAATTTGTCACTTATGTAAAGTGAGTGAAGATATACACAAGACAAAACACCAAAATAGCACCCTTGCTCCTTCCATGGCAATTGGTGATGACTTTTTAGGGTCACATGTTTATATTTCACCAAGGGCCTCAAAATGTCTAGATCCGCCTCTGACAACAACTCCCATAATGCATTCATTTGCTGGGCTGGACATTAATGGCTTGGCAAAAAGTTAATAGACTCGGCCTGCTCTTTGTTGTTGTTCTTTAATAATCTATGTACTCAGTCGAATGAGTGAATGTAGAAGTAATTTCGCCAGTGTCCTAAATGCAGGGGAATTACTGAGGGTTTGCTGCCCCTGTTACTTTTCATTTCACCGTATGTTATTATTATTATTATTATTATTGTGTGCATTATTGCGGTATTGGCCAAGACCTGTTTACGCTGCCCCAAAGTTGCCCATTATTACATTTAAAATGTGAAATAGCAAGAAATACGTTGTGTGTGAAATGGTCTCTGAATGACGCACAGTGCAGCAGACTGAGAAGTGTGTGTGTGTGTGTGTGTGTGTGTGTGTGTGTGTGTGTGTGTGTGTGTGTGTGTGTGTGTGTGTGTGTGTGTGTGTGTGTGTGTGTGTGTGTGTGTGTGTGTGTGTGATGAGACACAGAAAATACTAAAACTTAAAAAAGAAAGAGGGTAAGATTTCTTTTCTTTTCAGTCGGAAAGTGGAATTAATGGCAGTGTTAAAAAAATGTGCATTAAATATGAATGGCGGCGTATCTGCCGCAGAATGCTATTTATTTCAAAGGTCAGAGTAGGTGTTGAGAAAAAAGGCATCTAACTCTCGCTGTTGTTTCTCGGATTAAGTTTAAAGGTTAGCTTATATTTTGCTGAAGGTAAAAAAAAGTCACTGCAAGAAGATGCTGTTTTCTGAGAGGTTTAACCGCACACATAGCTGATGAACATGGTACATTGGTATAGTCCATGAGCATGACCTACAACATAAGATTGATAAACAATATTTAAAATAAGGAAGTTAGCAAAGCATGTGCACTCTGCTAAAGTTGAGTGCCCTTGAAATGGATTGAATATTAGAACTTGCCATATCTTGAGCGTCTGTTACTTGCAAAACATCATAAATGAATGACACAGTCAGTAAAAAGCCTGTTTAATTCAGCTTGTTTCAACAACGCCATTAGTTCTAAATCCATCTTTGAGACGTTTTCCCTTCAGTCTGGTGTTGCTTGATCTGGATTCAAGGATGCACCTCACAGCAATTAGGGGAGGCAAGCCTCTGTGAATTGCAATGTGCTGCTTGTTTTCTTGTGCTGTTCAATTGAAGCTGCAAACGGTCAAAGCTGAAATGAACTTCAACAGTCGGAGACACCATTCAAAGCACATCAGGGCTTTAAAGAAGGTTGTTTGAGGATAGCACACACACAGACTGGTATGAACGTGATAAAGAGGGTTAGTAAATTGGGTCATATAGATGATTAGTAACAGATGTTATTGAAACTTTGAGCAGTGGCTGGACAATAATGATTAGGCTCCATTAAGATGTGTTGGTACAAATTAGCAGCCTGTGGTTGTGTTGAAAGTTTTACAAATAAGCTAAGTATTAACAATATAAACAATTTAATTCCAAGTTGCAAA
>NC_085861.1:19998707-20003707 GCF_034702125.1 Engraulis encrasicolus | reverse complement strand
AAACACACGCACACGTACACACACACGCACACGCACGCACACACACACACACACGTGCACACAAGCACATGCACACACACGTGCACACACACACAGTTTTTTTTCTTAGTCACTCTATTTTCTGTCTCTTCTTCTCCTTCAGTTTCTAAGTTCTTTGGAGTAGGACTGAATCTTATGTGCCACTTTCCCATGCTACTTCCATATTCATGAAACGCTGCCGGCCTATAAGAGAAAGGAAAACTACCAGGGATATTACACAAGTCTACACAAACACACACACACGCGCACACACACACACACACAAACACGTACACACGCATACACAAACAAACGCACACGCAATCATGCACACACATGCACACACACGCACGCACACACACTCGCACACATTACATTCACATAAACACACGCACACAGAAAAAAAGTGCAAAAGCTTAATAGGATTTCGAGCCTCAGGCAGCATGTGGTGTTTGTACAAAGGTGAGCCGTTTGTTTGCAGACGACACACACACACACACACACACACACACACACACACACACACACACACACACACACACACACACACACACACACACACACACACACACACACACAGCCCCCAGCACCCTTCAGGGAGGAGGCAGCTACAGACGGCTATGGACACACACAGGTGACAGAAACAGCTCATGAGGAAACGCATAGCCTTCTTCATAACCATGTTGCTCACTCTTTCTCCTGCACCTGTGCCTTCTCTCTCTCTCCTCTGTGTATGTGTGTGTGTGTGTGTGTGTGTGTGTGTGTATGTGAGTGTGTGTGTGTGTGTGTGTGTGTGTGTGTGTGTGTGTGTGTGTGTGTGTGTGTGTGTGTGTGTGTGTGTGTGTGTGTGTGTGTGTGTGTGTGTGTGATATTACGGTCATATTATTATTAAAATATGATTGGAAATTGTGCCTGGGGTATTTTGTGACAAAGATGCAAGTTTCTTTGTGAGGTAACAGGAGGTGATCGCTTTCCTTTTCCCTAAAACCAGTCTAATGCTTACTAGCAGCTGGATAGTCTGACTTGAAGGGTCTCGGCATATTCACAATCGACAAGAAAGCACACGGATCAGCAAACATATTTTGTGTGCTGCAATCATGCCACCACCATCTCACTCGTGTAACTTTTCAGTAAGGAACCTGTTTCAGGGTAGGATTTTGGTTTTCTGACCTAATAGAAACAGTGCAAGCAAAGTATCAGTCACGTCAGGATTGTTTTACATAGCAGCTGATGGATTTATTTTTAGGATACTGAATATATAAATGCCAAACATTAACCCCTTAAGGCGCGGCTTTATAAATTCATTGTTACCAGTATGGTAATGACCAAGTCGTGGTGCATTACTAAAGGGCCTGTGTTGTGTCATAGTATTGTAGTGCTATGGTAGTTACATTTCAATGTCTATTACAGCGTGCCTCAGGAGGTACGGCGCGCATTAAGGGGTTAATGTTACACACTGATGTGGTAGCTTTGAAGATGACTACAGCCATCACGTTGGGTGATTTTGTCTAGCAACTAGCCTACAGTTTGACCCAGGGCTCAAAGTTTATGCGAGTTAGCTTACCATGGTGCTGGTTACAACATGCCTATGGATACCCAGGGAAGAATTTGAGAGCCCACAACAGCTAAACAACTGTGATGCATGACAGTTCAGGAAATAAATACTTGCATTCACAATATCATGAATGGATTGTTTTTTATTTATTACGAGTGAACAACTGCTACGATTTGCAGTCACTGCATAAATCACGTTGATATTCCAGCTTTCCAGGTATTCAAGTTTATCTGTCCGACCTAGCAACTGTAACTCAAGGGGGCGGGGCTTCGCAAAAGGCGAATTTTAATGCTTAAGCTAATTACGTATATAATATGGCTGGGATTTCTGTAATGCTCATACCATTTTAAAATCACACTTCAACAACTATATTGAAACTGTTCAGCTTTTCCGTTGGGAAAGACTTTCAGCAAGATATTCTGTAACGCACTGCACTATGGTACTCTTACCAAATGCTGGAAGATTGCCCATGGAGACCCAGGTTCAAGTCTGGCTTATAGGTCATACCCCAAACTCCTATCCATGTTCGTCGACTGTGTTGTACCAATGCATGCTAAAATGTCCAAAAGTGTGGGAAAAAATGCATGGACACACACACACACACACACACACACACACACACACACACACACACACACACACACACACACACACACACACACAAACACCAAACACATATGGCCAAACATCTGAGTATCTGAGTACCGCAGGAACTAGAACTGATTCATGCCCCCCTGCTGTTATTCGTGTGTGTCACTCAAAATGGCCGCCCACACTAAAATTCAATTTGATGAGGTCACTAGTGCAGGGAGCTTGGCATAACACCCAGACATGTTACTCTAGGTGGTGAACTGTGTGTATGAGTGTGTGTGTGTGTGTGTGTGTGTGTGTGTGTGTGTGTGTGTGTGTGTGTGTGTGTGTGTGTGTGTGTGTGTGTGTGTGTGTGTGTGTGTGTGTGTGTGTGTGTGTGTGTGTGTGTGTGTGTGTGTTTGTATGTGTGTGTATGTGTGTGTTTGCGTGTACATGTGCGTGTGCTTGTGTGTGTGTTTTCTGAGTGAGTGTGACACCTACGATCAGGCCCCTCGGGCAGGAGTCTGTTCATGGCGCCAGCAGTTCTCTCGCACGGAAGAGAGGCGACAGACAGCCAAGAGGCAGAGAGGAGAGCAGTTGGCTACACTAACGGCCCGTCCCTGCCAGGCTTGTACGAAATTCTGAATTGAAATTCAAAGTAATGCCAGGTGGTGGAAGCAGCCCAACAGGTGCTGGGAATAGACACACGCTGATAAATATACAGCACCATCTTGTGTTCCCATTTTGTCATTACCTTGAATTTCTTTGAATTTAATCTACACCACCCATAGAGAGTACTTAGAACACCACCACCTAGTGTTCATATTATGCCATTATTGTGAATTTCAATTCATTACTGTGAATTTCAAATTCGGAATTTCGTACTGTCTTAAGTCTGGTCCCAGCTAAATTCTGCTCCGCTCTCATTGACTTTGAATGGAGGCGATATCTCGATTGACGGCGCGTAGGCAGAGCGATCCCGTCGCTGGACGCGATTTGATATTGGCGAGTTCTCAATATCATGGAAATTAGATAGTCCAATAACTAATCAGATGGAAGTATGGGTAGCAAGGGAGGGAGTTACAACATTTTCAGAAAAACATGGCGGCGATTTCTGTGACTTCCAACATCAAAGTTTTAGCTTAATTTAAAGATTCGAATGCTTATAAATGTCATGACTACCACGGATTGATATACAAATGCACCACAAACTTATTTGACACAAATAGGTTACCCCACATTGTCATTTAATCACTAGATGTTTTAAGCTAGCCGGGTAAGCTAACTTTAGCATTTTACCAGAACCACGCAGCCACAAGCTTATATTACTTGTTGTACTTCTATAACGATATAACAGGGCTTAAATGTTATCTAGGACCAAAATCCGATTTAAGCCATGTAGACTCTGTGTTGTGATATTGAGAGGGTAATGTGTGCAAACGATCGTTCCCTGTTTGCTATCTCGACGGGTCTGCAGGCTGTCTGCCGCGAGAGGCTGACCGGACCAGGAGGTTTGAAAGGCAGGTGAGAAGCGTAGTTAGCCCAGGTGGTATCTACTGGTGACCACGCCCCCAGCGCAATATTCTGCTTGGCGAAACGCCTGGCAGTTTGCTATGTGGGGATAACACAAACAAGAAATCCCAGGTCATTCATAGTAGCCTCTATGGAGGACAGTGGGGGCTGGTTCAAGGTATTTTGGGACCTATGCAAAGAGGACTTGAGCCCCCCTTTATTAGTCAGGCTATTGGGGAGCGCCACCCTCAAGAGTCGTTTTGATAACAGTAACACTTTTCTGTCATTTGGTCATTTGATAACAGTAACAGTTGCACTTAACAATCATTGAAATTAGGGAGGTTTTGCCCCATCCACAAAGATGTCATTGCTGACATTTGAAAATAATCAGAATGTAGCCAGTCATTACCAGCCCACCACCTCCCTCCTCTCCAGCTGGGCCCCCTTGGCAATTGCCTAGTTCTCTCACCTAGAGAGGAGAGGAGAGGAGAGGAGAGGAGAGGAGAGGAGAGGAGAGGAGAGGAGAGGAGAGGAGAGGAGAGGAGAGGAGAGGAGAGGAGAGGAGAGGAGAGGAGAGGAGAGGAGAGGAGAAATCAGATCTGAGAGGAGAAGACATGAGGGAAAGAGAGAGAGGGAATGGAACAGAGGACAAAAGAAGAGAATGTAAATAGGGAGGAGAAAGGAGAAGAAAGGACAGGAGAGGAGAGAATGGCAGAAGCGAAGGGGAGAGGAAAGGATTGGAGGAGAGGAGAGAAGAGGAGGGAAGCAGCCTGATCTCCAAAAATTCTGTGCTCCTGGACACGGATGTTATGGAGACAAAATCCGTGTCCAGGAGCACGGATTTTGCCAAAATTCTGTGCTTCTGGACACGGAATTGTTTTACCGTGATGGGCACACGAAAGTGCTTTCTATATTCCCACAGCACTGTGTTAACTCTATCATTAGAAAATACATACCAAATGCTAATCCGAAACAAAATAATGCTACAGCAATTTAAGTTGTGCCCTGACCTAAACATTCCCTAACCTTAACCTGTGATTTCAGACATATTTTTGAGAAATACCTTTTCCAGTTGGTTGATAGGCTATCAAATTCATATAATGAATGAAAGAATACTAGCTGTGCCCAGACCAAAACAATCCCTAACCCTAACCTGTCAGTAAGAAATGTTTTTTTGAGAAAAAATATTTGAAATTAGAAAAATCCTGAGAAAACACAAGACTGTGGAAACATAGAACTGTGGGAGTATAGAGAGAGCACTTCTGTGTGTCCATCACGGAAAATAATTCCGTATCCAGGAGCACAGAATTTTGGCAAAATCCGTGCTCATGGACACGGATTTCGT